>NC_092349.1:55547930-55840430 GCF_963676685.1 Mytilus edulis | reverse complement strand
TGCGTAGACAATAACTGGGAGTTTTCGCCCCTCTTATATTTAGAATTATGCGTAAAGTGATATTACTCATGAACCATACATATTAAGGAACTAGTGTCATTTGATTCGAGATATTTTGTCTATGACCTTGAAATTGAGGTCAAGGTCAAAGGTTGATTTGACGTTCTAGATTTTGACCTTTGCTTTAAATTCATATTTATACATTATAAAGCCATAAGAACTGACATTTTAGACTGATTTTAAATATTTTCATATGAAAATAGATCTTTATTAGTTGAAAGACCTTCAATTGTTCTTTGAACAATTGGTTTTTAATTATTATTATTATTCTTTCCGCTAAACTTTAATGAAATTTCCCAAAAAAAGTACGCGACATGTTGAAATGATATTAGGTATCTAGTATCGGTTGACCAAAAGCTATCTTGTGGTGAGGGCACGACCCCGTAACATTTCCTTTATAGGGGTTATCTCCCCTAACACCGAAAAACTTGTTATCATTCTAACTCCATAACTATAATAGGTAGAAAAAAAACAAAGGGTGGAATTTGTTCAGGAACAGAGTTTGGTGCTTCGTTACATTTGAATCGAAAAGATTCAACGACTCATTGGTAGGGTTATGCCCCTTTGAAAATTAACAAATGTCGGTTGGCCACTAAAACTCAAAAACTATAAGTTGTAGCCACCTAGGATTATCACCAATGATCATCAATTTACATGAACATGACAATTGACCTAAGGTCAAAGGTCAAGGTCATGACCTAGATTTTGACCTTAGCTTGTTATCGGATTTACTAAATAACCGTAAAAGATGGCTGATAAGATGTAACAAAGAAAATATGTGTCTTGTCGAGATCTACATTTGTTATGTTGGGTAGAAAATCATTGGACCAACTGTTATGGAACTAGGGCCCCAAAACTTTTTTTGGGGTCCGAAATGATGATTGTTTGCTTATAAATCAAAAGTGGTTAGAGATAGAAAGAAACTTTGAATTGCAAAAATGATCAGCATAATAAGATCTACAAAGTAAGGTCAAGGTCAGAGGTAAAGTCCCTAGCAACGACATAAAACCCCATAACAACCATATATTTTTGAACTTAGAAGGCTATGAATAATATAAATATGACATTTTTATTACTGGAAATTACTTGTTTGTCCCTAGCAACGACATACAAGTCCTTAGCAATCACTTATTTTTTTAACTTTAAATACTATGAATAGTACATATGACATTTTTAATAACTTATTTTAATATATTTATCCTTAGGAATGATTTTTGCCCTAAGCAACCACTTATGAACATAAAAGTCCTTAGGAACCATATAATTTTTAACTAAGAAGGCAATTAATAAAAAAAAAAAAAAAAAGAAAAGACCATTCAATTGTTCATGAACAATTGACTTTTTAATTAAGGTCTTTCCTTTATCTATAAGGAAAGACCTTACTGTATTTCTTCTGATTATTATTCTTTTTGTTCCGCCAAACTTTGACGAAGTTAGCAGCCTAAACCGTAAGACGTGTCGCTTTCATGTTCACACTTTGTATCGGTGTCATGAATACCTATCTGAAACTCACCCTGTTAGTCGAAATATTTTGTCGGTTCGGAGTAATCCCTCCGAAACCAAAAAACCTTGTTATCGTTCCAACACCGTAACCATAATAGGTAGAAAAAAAACAAAGGGTGAAATTTGTTCAGGACCAGACCTCGGTTCTTCGTTACATTTGGATCGAAAAGATTCAACGACTCATTGGTAGGGTTATGCCCCTATGAAAATTAACCGGTGTCGGTGGACCACCAAAACTCAGAAACCGTAAGTCGTAGAGACCTAGGATCTTCACCAATCATCATCAATTCATGTATCTTTGAAAAATACCTCAAGGTCAAATTTGTATGTTGACCTTGACCTTTGACCTAACACCTTGTTATGGGATAATCTCAGAAACCATTATACTTACAGAAGTTTTAAATAGTGGAAAATGTTTGGGTCATTAAGGCACAACTTTGTTACATTTTGACCGAAGAGATTTGACCTTTTTTTAAGGGGCATAACACCTGTTTTAGGTTTCTGGAAAGACAAAATCATCTTTTACTATATAACCAAAGGTCCTCGACCCATGGGGTCTTCAGCAATGACATTGGGGACTAATGACCTTGACAAAGGTCAAAAGGTCAAAGGTCAAGGTCATGTCCCAGATAGCGAATTTAGTGTTTTGAACCTCATTTAATGGATTTTTAGTGTGTTTTCAAGCTTTTTACGGTTGACCTTGACCTTTTCAATACATTCTACGTCTATTGGAACATGTATTTTACATTACAAAAGGAAAGACCTCTCAATTGTTCAAGAACAATTGACAGTTTAATTAGTATTATTATTCTTTCCGCCAAACTTTAACGAAATTTCCCAAAAAAAGTACGCGACATATTGAAATGATATTAGGTATCTAGTATCGGTTGACCAAAAGCTATCTTGTGGTGAGGGCACGACCCCGTAACATTTCTTTTATAGGGGTTATCTCCCCTAACACCGAAAAACTTGTTATCATTCTAACTCCATAACCATAATAGGTAGAAAAAAAACAAAGGGTGGAATTTGTTCAGGAACAGACCCTGGTGCTTCGTTACATTTAAATCGAAAAGATTCAACGACTCATTGGTAGGGTTATGCCCCTTTGAAAATTAACAAATGTCGGTTGGCCACTAAAACTCAAAAACTGTAAGTTGTAGCCACCTAGGATCATCACCAATGAGCATCAATTCACATGAACATGAAAATTGACCTAAGGTCAAAGGTCAAGGTCATGACCTAGATTTTGACCTTAGCTTGTTATCGGATTTACTAAATAACCGTAAAAGATGACTGATAAAATGTAACAAAGAAAATATGTGTCTTGTCGAGATCTACATTTGTTATGTTGGGTAG
This sequence comes from Mytilus edulis, assembly GCF_963676685.1. Classification (NCBI taxonomy): domain Eukaryota; kingdom Metazoa; phylum Mollusca; class Bivalvia; order Mytilida; family Mytilidae; genus Mytilus; species Mytilus edulis. The sequence goes on along the minus strand of NC_092349.1, from coordinate 55,837,511 downwards.
AAAATCATTGGACCAACTGTTATGGAACTAGGGCACCAAAACTTTTTTTGGGGTCCGAAATGATGATTGTTTGCTTATAACTCAAAAGTGGTTAGAGATAGAAAGAAACTTTGAATTGCAAAAATGATCAGCATAATAAGATCTACAAAGTTAGGTCAAGGTCAGAGGTCAAGTCCCTAGCAACGACATGAAACACCATAGCAACCATATATTTTTGAACTTAGAAGGCTATGAATAATATAAATATGACATTTTTATTACTGGAAATGACATGTTTGTCCCTAGCAACGACATACAAGTCCTTAGCAATCATTTATTTTTTTAACTTTAAATACAATGAATAGTACATATGACATTTTTAATAAATTATTTTAATATATTTATTCTTAGGAATGATTTTTGCCCTAAGCACCCACTTATGAACATAAAAGTCCTTAGAAACCATATATTTTTTAACTAAGAAGGCAATTAATAAAAGAAAAAAGGAAAGACCATTCAATTGTTTATGAACAATTGACTTTTTAATATACAATTGTATTTGGAAAGGCAAAAGAGAGAGAATAAAATGATCAACACTTTCAAATGATTTTCCAGAAGGCGGTCTTAAGATGATAGACATTGATGCTTATATAAAATCATTGCATATCAACTGGATTCTAAAATTAAGTGAAAATAAAAACTGGACAATTATTCCAAAATTTTACTTCAACAAATTAGGAAAAAATCTTCTTGTATTTAAAATGAATTTAAAGAATATAAACGACATTGATAAAAGTAAGTTACAATATTTACCGGACTTCTATCAACAACTAATTAAAGATTGGACAAGTGTAAAGGGAGGTAATACAAAATATCCCAAAAATTTTCTGGAAATTAGAAAACAAGTTTTGTGGGGAAATGATAATATCCTGTTTAATGGAAAATATTTAAACTTCGAAGATTGGATAAGCAGTGACATTATCAATATAAATGATGTAATTGATGAACAGGGCAATATCTCTGAAACTATTATTTAAACTTAATTAAAATATAAACAAAATTTGATAACGCAAATATGTATGTTAAAAAAAGCAATACCAATTGATTGGAAAACAATTCTTTGCACTGAAGTTTCATTCAAAACTAAAGTTAAAGTTATAAATGACTTAAAAATTATGCACAGGACAGTACAAAAGAACTCGATAAAATATTCACACTGAAAGATAGTTGTGATAAACCAAATCGTTTTCTTAAGTGGGAACAAATTTTTGAGAAACACTTAAATTCTAAATTGAAAAATACTTTTGTTTTTATTTTTCAATATCTCACTGATAATAGATTGAAAATATTTAGATGGAAACTTATTCACTACATACTATAAGTAATGAACTTTTAAAAAAGTGGAAAATAACTGAAGACAACTTATGTAAGCATTGTAGAAAAAGGAGGACTATGAACATTTTTTTGTCTATTACTGTTATAATAATGACTTTCTAAAAAAGGAATGAAATAAATGAAATCCCTAGGTTTTGAAAAAGATATTATAAGCCTTGAAAATTTAGTAACAGGGTACAAAATTGAAGATTTAGCATACTTTGATATTAATTACTTATTAACTATAATATCCTTCTCAATATACAAATCGACTAATCGTTGTACGAAGCACAACACATTGTTTACAATCTTGTTTATAATGTACAATAGCCAAATATGGTAATATTTATGATCAAGTTCAACCATGCATGTTCAATGTTTGAAAGCATGTTCAGCCATGCATGAGTCACCGCATGTAAATTATACTGCTTTTTTACATTTTAAAATGTGTATTTACAAAAGATAAAAAAAATTGTTATGGTATAAATGTATCCGTACGTTTATCAATTATTGTGCAAAAATAATGTATCTTTTCGTGTTTCTGCTTGTTAAACTTTAATTATTTGTGCATTACACATGCACATTTCAACGGAAAAAAAATCAGTAGATAACTAATGAAAACTTGAATAGTAAACTCACCATATATAATAGTTCAAATCCAGTGGATACTATTTATATTTAGATGACACACATAAAAAATATACCCGATAACGCACATTCGAAAAACAACACTGTGCCCAATATTAATGGAAACACGTATCATACCGGTAACGGTGTTGATTCCGGAACAAAAAATACTATGAAAAAGAAAGAAAAAACCCCGAAATGTAATGTACGTGTATAATCATAATAATTTATCAAATATATTTTGTGAAATGTCTTATGTTATGAATACTAATATTATGACCAAATAATATCTTGCCAAATAGTGCTTCCCTTAACTATTAGGTAAGCTAACATGAGGGATACTAAGTTAAAGCTGTAAACTTAGTAAGTTGTTACAGCAAATATGCAATAAAGATATTGTTATGTTGGAAAAAAAAATTGATAAAAAATTATATTTATTTGTTATAAAAACACTTAGCGTAGCCTTGTTAACCTCTTCTTGACTCACCCATCATTATTGCCGAACATATAATTCATTTGAAAAGGTCTTCCCGAATCGACTGGACGTACACACTTACAGAAATATTTGCCACTGGTCTTTACTCAAACAACGATTCACACATAAATGCATAACTGAGCTAGAGGCTCTAAAGAGCCTGTGTCGCTCACCTTGGTCTATGTGAATATTAAACAATGGACACAGATGGATTCATGATAAAATTGTGTTTTGGTGATGGTGATGTGTTTGTAGATCTTACTTTACTAAACATTCTTGCTGCTAACAATTATCTCTACCTATAACCATGATAACAGTGCTTTCTGTGGAAAATGTTATTGAAAATCTTCAAATTTTAAGAAAATTGTTAAAAATTGAATATGAAGGGCAATAACTCCTTAGGGGTCAATTGACTATTTTGGTCATACTGAATTATTTTTAGTTCTTACTTTGCTGTAAATTATTGCTGTTTACAGTTTATTTCTATCTATAATGATATTCAAGATAATAACAAAAAAAACAGCAAAATTTCCTCAAAATAACCAATTCAGGGGCAGCAACCTAACAACCGATTATCCGATTCATCTGAAAATTCCAGGGCAGATAGATCTTGACCTGATCAACAATTTTACTTCCTGTCAGATTTGCTCTTAATGCTTTGGTTTTTGAGTTATAAGCCAAAAACTGCATTTTACCCCCATGTTCTATTTTTAGCCATGGCGGCCATCTTGGTTTGTTGGCCGAGTTACCGACACATTTTTTAACTAGATATCCCAATGATGATTATGGCTAAGTTTGGTTAAATTTGGCCCAGTAGTTTCAGAGGAGAAGATTTTTCTAAAAGATTACTAAGATTTACGAAAAATGGTTAAAAATTGACTATAAAGGGCAATAACTCCTAAAACGTTCAACTGACCATTTTGGTCATGATTACTTATTTGTAGATCTTACTGAGCTGAACATTATTGCTGTTTACGGTTTATCTATATTTATAATAATATTCAAGATAATAACCAAAAACAGCAAAATTTCCTAAAAATTACCATTTCAGGGGCAGCAACCCAACAACGGAATGTCCGATTCATCAGAAAATTTTAGGGCAGATAGATCTTGATCTGATGAACAATTTTACTCATGGCAGATTTGCTCTAAATGCTTTGGTTTTTGAGTTATAAGCCAAAAACTGCATTTTACCCCTATGTTCTATTTTTAGTCATGGCGGCCATCTTGGTTTGTTGGCCCGGTCACCGGACACATCTTTTAAACTAAATACCCCAATAATGATTATGGCCAAGTTTAGTTAAATTTGGCCCAGTAGTTTCAGAGTCAGATTTTTTTCTCGCGCGAATATTTATATTTAGTTTTTTTTCGATGGTACCAATTCAATATTTGACACTATATTGTATGGGGAAACTCGGAATCAGAATAGTTGTTCATTCTAGTCATCTGTATGACCCAATTTTTTTAAAACAAATTGTGGAAAAATCCATCCCCCTCTTTTTTGAAAGTCAAATGGTCGTTCCCTTACTGCTATAAAAGTTGTTCGAACATGTGAACAAATCTTATGTACAAGTAGCTAAACAAGATGTATAGATGTGAACAAATTTAGTGTGAAACTAGTGTACATTACATTAAACCAAATGTAAACATGTTTACTGTACACAAGAGACGCTCACCTTAAATATTTTTTAAATACTATTCTATGAATATTATAATTTTCTAAGCCTATATATATCGCACTCTGTGTAGCGAATTTATCTTACTTACCCTGTTATATCATATGGCATTTAGATTAGTGGCATATAAAAGTGATCAAGGTATAGTATAAAGAACCTACTTCCATTGGTCTATATAAAACAATTGCCAACAACAAAAAAGGAGTAGGTCCGGTAAGGGCCGATTTTGACCTAAACATTTCAGTTTCATCTGACGAAAGATTTTAGACACTTTTTAAACACTTAAGTGTCTATTTCAGTTGATTCAATTAGTGTATATGAAAGATTTTAACTGATTTAGTCATTAAAAATGCTCCGATTCAAGCTTAGATATAAAAAATATATCAAATATGCCCCAAAATGTCACTTTTCAGATGTTTTTTGTCAAAAATGAAAGTGGTCGCATCCGTATTAATCCTCAACTTTTATATATGTTATGTATTATCATCAAATACAACTTATATCTCAATATTAAGAATGAACACAATTGGGCCACTTTCATTTCAGACGGAAACCGTCAAAAATTTAACAAAAATACTAAAATTGTGAAGATTTCAAAAATTTAACCTGACTTAATGCTAGTACCTAATATATGTGCATTGTATTGTGGAAAAAAAACAGCCCATATTCATGTAGCAGAAGCATTCTACTTTCCATTATATAAATAAAAGTTTACATTGTAACAATTTTGTAAAACTTCTATATTTTGGGGCCATAAAAGGGTCTTACTGGACCTACTGCTCTCTTTAATAGAGATTTATGTATATTCTGCATTTATTGACATTGTTTATCATCAATTCAAATTATTTGCCTATTGCTGAAACGTTTTAGATTTTTCCTTAACGTCGTATTATGTTTTAAAAGAAATAAACACCATTACTTATCATCTCTTGAGATGAACCAAGGATCCTTATCCAATATTAAATATTCACGGTTTCCACGTAGAGGCTTCATCCAAACAAATTCCTAGACATCTATAGGCGATAAGATTATATTTCTGTATTGGTTCATATGGTTGTACTGCTATACTTTTAAACATATGCCATGCCAATTTGTTCAGACTTGAATCAACTTATTACGACCTCGTACGATCATAAAACAATGACATAACTCATTTATAATAAGGGCAAAACACCTATTTCTAAAAACAGAGAGTTTTTTCATTGCATACTTTAATACATCCCCGGGTATATTTAAAACTTAATGTTATTTACATATTAGTTATTATAAAAAAAGATGGTATGATTGCCAATGAGACATCTGTCTACAAGAGACCAAAATGACACATACATTAACAACTATAGGTTTATGTACGTCATTATACGGCCTTCAACAATGAGTAAAGCACATACCGCATACTCAGCTATCAAAGGCCCCGATATGACAATGTAAAACAATTCAAACGAGAAAACTAATGCATTGTTATGCAAATTCATTACATGATTTATGAAAATTTATTAATTGCGTATTTTTTTATTTTTCAGAAATCAAATTGAATTTAAGACACAACTACTGTAAGATAGTTTTATTAATAATGGAAATTGCAAGCGCGGTTATCAGAAAATACATAACGGAACAAATACTTAATGGCAACACGTTTCAGTCATTTCTTAACGAAAGGACCATAAAACACGCACTGTTTCATTCTGTTAACAAAAACCGATGTTGTGAATGTTCATCTGAAGTTAATATCAGTAATAATGCTATTAAACATCCAGGTAATAAAAAACTATGGAATTTGTATATTCCAAACACCAAAAATATAGATGAAAATCATAGAAATTACAAAGAATGCATCTGCAAGTATGCAGCTAAAGAAACAGAAATAGAAGTTTTGGATATAACTATGGCTAACTGTTTGATTGAAATAATACGTACGACTAGAGGTATTTATACCATATCCAGTACATGCAAAAGTAGTGTTGTCCAATGGATGTTACAAATTGTGACAATAAGAAATGAAATTTTACATCTTTCCGAAATACGAAATTTGAACTTTGAAACAAACTGGAATATGATAGAAGGATCCATAATGGGTTTTGCGAATTTAGTAGGAAAGGATAATGATAATACGTATGCTCAATTGGTGCAATTGCAAATTAAAGACTTATACAATTCATTTTTCAAGGATGTTAACGCATCTGAGAACGGTAAACTATGTATTGATTACTTCAATACTAAATTTGATGAATTTGAGGTAAATATGATGTTTTTTGATATTTTTCTCAGACCAAATGTGTTTTGAAGTCAATTTCTTAAGGAGACAAGTATCAGTATAAATTTAAAAAAGATATTATATACTGTAAAAACATCTTTTCGCGGTGTTTTATTTTCTATTGTTATATTCGCTGTAAAATAAATAGACGCACATACATATACAAGTTACATATAGAAATCACCAACACTTACAACTGTTTATCTTCTTCAGCTTTTATTACATCAATTGAACTGTGAAATTGTTAAAACATTACCAATGATCCATACAAACCACCAATTAAGGATAACGGAAAAAGTGACAGTATTGATGATTGAATAGTTATAGTTATGTAATGTATAAAAACTGATAGTCTTCAGTTTTGCAAGGACATACACGTTATCGTTAATTGAGAATATTTAAGATTTTTTAAAAATGACTGTTATAAAGGTCTTAAATCCTTAGAGAAGATGTAAACTGGTTGTTTTAAAAAGATAAAAAATAAGATTAAGAAAATTCAGATCATCAAAGAAAGTGATATCTTTTAAGAAAATGGGGTGTATGTTCTTGCCAATAGACAGTACGTTATGGTCGGACAAATCTACACTCATTTCTCAAACTTACTTTTTAGAGTTGTCAATTGATAATACTTTCCAAACCTTTTGTTTAAAATGTAGTTATTGCCAGAATGTCTCCATATGACATTTTGTCGACAGCGAAACAAATATGACGTGATACCTTTTTTATAATGTCTAATGTAGGTTTTGATTTATCAAGATATATACTATGCTTTCAACTATATTTGTAGAAAAACCAGGATGCAGACAGTAATAGGTGCAAGACATTGAAGTTAAAAATTTTACATGAAAAATTAACGACAACTAACATGGACAAAATTAACAATTATTTGCGTAAGTAATTGTTTGCCTATAAGATCACATACATTTGAAATTTTGATTTCTAGTTCTTCATATATTGAGATATTGGCAGCCATCTTGAATGGTTGATATTTTGGAAATAAGATTTTTCAATACATTTCTAATGGTTATTTCACATTCATTTTCACTTCGTTTTCTCTTAGCATTTATCACAAATGATATCGGACATGTTCCTTACTTCGTAACTACAATCCCCTTCCCTTTCATGAATGTGACCTACCGAATTATACTATTTACCGGATTCGTTATCACATAAGCAACACGACGGGTGCCACATGTGGAGCAGGATCTGATTACCTTCCAGGAGCACCTGAGATTACCCCTAGTTTTTGGTGTGGTTCGTGTTGTTTATTCTTTGGTTTTTTATGTTGTGTCGTGTGTGCTGTTGTTTGTTTGTCTTTTTCGTTTTTAGCCATGGCGTTGTCAGTTGTTTTGGATTTATGAGTTTGACTGTCTCTTTGGTATATTTCGTCCCTCTTTTATCCTAATGTTTTGATGTATTTACAAACAGTTTACAAATCATTGTTATAGGACTGTTGCTATTTATATGGATATTCACCACAAAATTAGATAAGTCATGCACAAATTGACAAAATAAAGGTATCTTATACATAATTTCTTTTACTTACAGGTTTACATCAGTACCTTTACATGTAACAACAGAAAATCAGTAATATATTACGACACTATACCGAGGAGGGTCAAAATAAAACACTGGAGCTGAAAAACAAAATGAACAAGTATATTGGTCATTAGAATATGAAGCTCCAGTTATTTTAACGTCTACAATTTTGATCTTTTCGACATTGTGTGGTTATATATTACGTGATTTCCTGTGGTAAAATGTTACTTATGCTAATTTGTAGGTGAAAGAAATTATGTATAAGAAACATTCATATCGTTAACATGTGCATGACTTATTTGACAACTTGGTGTATATCCAATATGAAAAGTACTATAACAATAACTTGCAAAAATAGTTTTAAATGCATCAAAACATTTGTATACATGACATAGCAAAATAATATCAATAGCCAATAATGATACATTTGATATGTTGGAAATTCTTGTTTTCAAAATGACCACCATTCAAGATTACCACCGTCATAGTCCTTTTCATTATTGATAAATAAACCAAGTTTTATCGAAATTTGTCGAGACATTATTTTCAATATTTTTTTAAGAGGCTTTTTATTAATATTTGACGTTCATTTTAAAATGGCCGTCCAAAGTAGCTATTTTGATTTTCTTAAATAGGTCCATATCTATAAATGTTTTATTACCTTAACTAACACTCGGCAAAGTTTGATGCTGTTAAGACCAGTAGAACAAGTGAAACTGCGAGCTACTGCTCACTGATGATACCCCCGCCGCAAGTGGATAATATAAATAGTGTAAAAATATGCAAGTGTTCGGTAAACAGGAATTTGTCAAGTGATGAAAACGCATCACACGGTATAGCTGACTTATATAAATCCTGAAACCAAATTTCAGAAATCCTTGTATTGTAGTTCCTGAGAAAAATGTGACGAAAATTTTCAACTTGGCTATTATGTGTAAAATCATACAAGTGTTCGGTAAAAAGAAAGTTGTCGAGTGATGAATCTGAAAACGCATCACACGGTATGGCTAACATATATAAATGTTGATACCAAATTACAGAAAGGGTGGATGTGTAGTTCTTGAGAAAAATGTGACGAAAATTTTCAACTTGGCTATCATGTGTAAAATCATACAAGTGTTCGGTAAACAGGAAGTTGTCAAGTGATGAATCTGAAAACGCATCACACGGTATGGCTAACATATATAAATGTTGATACCAAATTACAGAAAGGGTGGATGTGTAGTTCCTGAGAAAAATGTCACGAAAGTTTCATGGGACGGACTGACTGACGGACGGACTGATGGACGGACGGACTGATAGACAGAGGTAAAACAGTATACCCTCCCTTTTTTAAAGCGGGGGTATAACAATTTTTTCACAAATCCACTGGACTATCTTATGTTTTCGCATGATTTAGCGAGCACAAAAAACCACTGTTACTTCTTTTGTATGTGATAGATATATAGATAGAAATAACGAGATATTGTATGATTGTCAATAAGACAACTTTGAACCAGCATTCAAATGATGTACGGCCAGCCTCAACTTGCACAACGAAAAAATCCCGTACCATAAAGTCAGTTTTAAAAAATATGAAATAATTCAAACGAGACAAATAAGGGCCTACTTTATTACAATCGCGAATGACTCCAGACTTTGGACAGCTACATACAGAATACGGCGGTGCTGAAAAGTGAGCGCTTAATCCTCTCATAACCTGGGACTGTAGTATAACAGAACAACATAAGAACAAACTGTAAAAGCAGTTACAAATACCATTACTCAATATATCGGTACGAAGCACAAACAAATCCCATCCGACATAAAATCAATAGATACAAAGATTTGATAAAAGAGTACTCGCAGTTACTTCAATTGTTCAAAGAATATTATAGCTAGATGATAAAAAAAATCTCAGACTCCGTATCAAAGGATTTAGTGTAAAGACGTAATAAACAGTCTGAAAAACGTGACTTGTACAATACCAAAATAGCATGTAAACATTACGCAATCGTAGGATCATAGCTTCTAATGTACTAGAATTCAAGTATTCACTTGAACTTCCAGACAGAATCTAATCAGATACACTTTCTAGACTGTATATTTTCCTACGCCACAACTTTTAGATCATTCCATAGGCCATGTGGATACTTCTTTAATTCTACTGTCAAAACAAGGGTTTTTCTTGCATGCCCCTAAAAAATACTAATTGGTGCGTATGAGGTTTTATCAACATATAATAATCTAATCATTTATGATATTCGCTTTCAAATTCGAAATCTAAACTACCAAAGACATACAGGTTTTGTTCCTGTTGAAACAATATTTGGTGATGATGATGGTTATAGGCGAATTTTAACGTGTTTTTGTCATCGAACACAATCTTCTGTTTTTATCTACATGGGATATATCGACAATTGCTAAACTGAGAAAGCATCCAAAAACCATGTTCGTACATGAATTTGCATATAAGGTAAATATAGTGTTTAAAAAAACTAATCTTCTTGGTCGAAGACCAGTTAACGTCAGTAATCAGATACTGTCACCTTGCATTATATGCGTTATTGGACTCATTGTGAAAATATGACGTTTTCGCTTTTGAAAAAAATAACCGTTTTCAGATAAAGTAATACCAAAGCTTACTTTAGACAAAATATTTCCTTCAAATGAATATGATTTTGTTTTTTTATTAATTTAAAATCGAGTTATAAGACCCCTTTCAATTCATTGTTACTTTTCTAAGGAGACAGAAATTCGAGATCAATTTAGATTGAGCGCAAGCCTGAGAAATTAGAAATTTATGGACGAAAGGTTATATTTTTGATTCATTTGACAAACCTTCCTCTCTTTTTGCCTCAAAATAACAAAATATGAAAATACTTTTTAAATTAATAGGAATATTTTTTTAAATTTAGAAACTAAATACATAAGTGACGATAAATGTACTTTGTACATATAAGATTTCAAACAAAAATTAGCACTTTACGACCAGTTATGGATTATAACAACCAATTGATTAATTATTTCCTTTATTTAATGGTGACTACCAGTAAATTTATCCATGTTAACGGTTGTACAAAAATAAACACATCTAAAAAGTATTTTGATAATCGGATTCGCATGTGTTGTATATCAATCTTGTTATCTTAAATAAAAAAAAGAAGATGTGGTATGATTGTCAATGAGACAACTATCCACAAAAGACCAAAATGACACAGACATTAACAACTATAGGTCACCGTACGGCCTTCAACAATGAGCAAAGCCCATACTATAAAAGGTCCCGATAAGACAATGTAAAACAATTCAAACGAGAAAACTAACGGCCTTATTTATATAAAAAAAAAATGAAAGAAAAACAAAAATGTAACACATAAACAAACGACAACCACTGAATTACAGGCTCCTGACTTGGGACAGGCACATACATAAATAATGTGGCGGGGTAAAACATGTGAGCGGGATCCCAACACTCCCCTTAACCTGGGACAGTGGTATAACAATACAACATAAGAACGAACTATAAAAATCAGTTTAAAAAGGCTTAACTCATCAGATGGACAAACATACAAGTGAACGTGGCCCGGTACTTATACATCCCGACACAAAAAGACACAATGAACAGATCTGAGAGTACTCGCAGTTATCTGACAGCTAGTTCAAAGCCACTAACAACTAATAAAAAAATCATGCAACTAAGACTAAACTATCAATCCGTACACATCCAACATCCAATCAAAGAGAAAAACATGACCTTGTGCAATGCCAAGTTACAGGTATCGACAGATTGTAGATCCATAAAAATATGTATATACATATAACATACTAGGAATATTTAGTTAGCTTTTAATTTACTGATAACAAAATCAATATTTATACCAATAAAAACAATATTCAATGATCTTATTACAGTGTTGAATAGGTAACCTTTTAGAATAAGTTTATTTAAAGGAGCGACAAGTTGACATTGATCATTTCTAAATTTCCGGGCACGGTTAACCACATTTCCGTAAAAATGAGGATGTGCTATCCCATTTGAAATAAGTTTTCTACAGGTACAACCAACTTCAAAACCAAATCTTTATATCTATGGAAAAATTTAGTAAAGTTTTTAAGTTATTTATGGTAACGATATCCCTGGTTTAATAATTTACAAGTAATACATAGGTTGCGTTCGTTTATATCAAAAACGTCACAACAGACATGGGCATAGCGAACAAGTTGTGAAATATAAACACCGTAAGATGGTGCCAAAGGAACATCACCATCTAAAAATGGAAAATTAACAATAGGGAACAAAAAATCGTCTCTTTTGTCGTAAATTTTAGTGTGGAGTTTCCCGTTTAAAACCGAAATATCTAAATCCAGGAAAGGACAGTTATTAATAAATAAATTTGATTTATTTAAAATAAGTTTCTTGGGGTACATTTCCGCAGTATATTGAGAAAATTCTTGATTATTTAACGAAAATATATCATCAATATAACGGTAAGTATTGTTGAATTTATCAAATAAATGCAATTTCGACGGGTCTTTACTGAGTTTAGTCATGAACTGTGATTTGTAACAGTACAAAAACAAGTCTGCTATTAGAGGGGCACAACTAGTGCCCATGGGGATACATACAACCTGTGGATAAACTTTGTTGCCGAAACGTACATAAATGTTATCAAGGAGAAAATTAATAGCTTCAATCATCTCATCACACCTCTAGTAAGTATATTTAGGATATTTACCTTTCTCATTAGAAAAGAAGGCTTTTAAATGAGTTCCAGCAAAAATATCTACATTCAGCTTTACCAAACGACCATTTAATTAAATAGGAAAACTTTTCTTTAATAAGATAGTGTGGACGTGAAGTGTAAAGAGTAGAAAAATCAAAACTATTAACAGAATCAAAAGGACCATCATAAGCACGTAATTTATCTAAAACATCCAAAGATTTTTTTACACTCCAAAAATGATTTATACCACTATGTTCATATATTTTATTGCAATAGTTTATGATAAGCTCTTTAATAGTGGTTAATGAACTAGCTAAGAGCACTGAAAGATTGGTTGTAAAACACTTACTAGAGGCCGAGATGAAACGATATTTAAATGTTTTTTTCTGTAGTTTAGGAAGCCAATAGATAGTAGGGACCTTCAAATGTTCAGAAGAAGCCTTAAGCTTTGATGTGGTTGTGATATGCTTGATTACTATAGGACTCTCTGTGGAGCGGATGGACTTGAATGTAGATGAATTTAAAACTTCATTTTTAAGAACGTCCCTGTAGTATTTACGGCATACCACCACCACATTGTTGGCTGCTTTGTCGGCCGGTTCAAACACAAACCGCTTTGAAAGTATTTGAAGTTTATTTCTTATTCTGGAAATAGGTGTATTATGTACTCTATTATTTACTTCTAAATTATTTTCAAAATGTGATATTCTCTTATCTACAACACTCATACATTTATTTAAATAAGAATCAAGAGATTTTTTAAAGTTCCCCTTTGTGTCGAATCATAAGTCCTTCAACTTATTAGTAATATACCAACTTCACCTGCATATGGAATATACATTTCCCAACTTATTCGGTTTCAAAAGCTTGCAACTCCTACTCAGACTTTGTAAAACGTCACCAGTGTCCGAGCAGTATGTTAATGAACCAGAGTTTTTTCAAAGAACTTCTCGTCCTTTTTCTAAAAATTCATCGGAAGGTCCCAAGCCCTTGTTGATACATATGCAGATACATATGCAGTATCAACTGCACGATGGTCTTGAAGTATAGATCCTTCGTACTGAGGTTGTTTATCATCTTAATAACGTGTTAAAGTATTGTTTTATTTTTCTGAATAAATATTACTTTTTCTGTTTAGTCTGTTTTTTGTGAAATCTATTTGATGTAACTCTGTACGTATGCATCTTGTCATACATTGAACGAAAAAATAACTTATTTCTACCTTATTGAAAACTTATTCCTATAGAGTAAATGTCCTTTGTATTCAACATCCAAATTAAAAGTGAAAAGCTGGCAGCCTGCAATTGTAATCTGAGAACCTAATCCCTGATATCAGACAGACCAAATTAGGCATGACCTTTGACCTTATAATGGAATCGACTGCACCATCTCATGGAAGAAACCATCCCGTCTGAATAAACAACACTTATACTCTGAAATAAGTTACAATTTATACTTTCGTCCTGGAGGAAATGACAGCTTATGTAATATTGACAGACGGATGCCTAGTGATGACTTGAGACCTACATGTCATGTAAGCACATAGGGAACGACGAATGCCAAGTGACGCCCCTAACACATTCTATGTGATCCTGGATACTACTCTGCCTAATGATTACCTCCAGACCTTCAACTTAGTTTGAAGATTCTATAAGATAGTTTCTTCGAGTGTTGCCCTTTAACCCTGGAAGAGCTGGTGGCAAATTATACTCATCATAAACATGTACATGTTTATACAACATAGAACCAAATGCTACAGTCTCTCGGCTAGCCTTTTTTAAGATAAAGAACCAGGGTTGCAATGATCAAAAACAGTATATGTGAGAGGAGAAATACAATGTAGCTATTTGAATAAGCATTTAACATTTTTGTTTAATGGAAATTAAATTTATAAAACATTTTTCTTTTTCAATTTTAGTTTCAAATCTAGCCAAATTTCTACAGGTCATGGTGATGAAAATATCACAGAACTGTTGGATTAGCTCTCATAGTACCAGCTATGTTCTGATGAACTACCCAAATTTGACCAGGCAATAGCAATGGGAGCAATGGCAGAGATATAAATGACATTTTACATTGCCAAAAAAAACAACATCATTATGAATAAAGGCAACAGTAGTATACCGCTGTTCAAAACTCATAAATCCATGGACAAAAAACAAAATCGGGGTAACAAACCAAAACCGAGGGAAACGCATCAAACATAAGAGGAGAACAACGACACAACACTAAAATGTAACACACATAGACAAAATCCCACGAGAACAACAAATATAACATATATATATAACATCAAAACCAAATACATGAATTTGGGATGACATTCTTTCAAATCTTGATAAAGCTAACTCAGTCAAAAATTATTTCCTATTGTGGGGGAATATTTTCAATTATTAAGAAATTGACACTGAATTCTGATCAGAACTTGACTATGTTACATTTATATTGTGTGCTGTTATCAAATAAATGTAAATAAACTTGAAACTGGCAGTTGTTTTGAATATGTGCCTTTAAAGGCAACATAACAGACCACTGTTAAATACAATAAAAGTTTACAGTAGAATATATATTGTTTTATTATGTTATCAAATTTGTATGTGAAATTTTGAACATTACCACATTAATATTAAAAAGTCCGCATCTACGTCACGCGTTTTCGCACACTTTTTGACATGATTTCCCATTGTCAGAGGTTGGCAAGTATCATATTTACGTCATCGGTAATGTTTGACTAACCATGAGTCAGTCAGGCTAAGGATTCAGCACCAGTACTTAAAATCTTCAATTCTTTATGGGTGGATTTTATATATATAAAATCGTCTAATAAAAAAGAAAAATGAGGTTGTTAAATTTGATGTATGCGTTTTTGGATTTACTGTTTAAACTGTTGTTTTTTTGTGATATCCATTTGACGTGACTCTGTACTTATACATCCCTTCATACATTAAACAATAAAATGTTATTTTTAACTGTGTGACGTCAAACGCGCGATAAATTAGAGAAAAAAATTGCAAGTTAGAACTATAATAGATATCCATTTGTTTGATCTGTTTGAGCTTTTGATTTATCTATTTGATTTGGAACTTTTCTTTTTGAATTTTTCTCAAAGTTCATTATTTTTATAATTCTATTTTTTTCATGATTGATGATCAACGAAATATTTTGATTTGGCAGAAACATTAGAGACGAAGATAGATAATACAGACATCGAAATCAAAGTGTTCGGAAGAAGCAACCTCGACCAACCAAATGAAGGAGGTAAGGGTACTAGGTTTTTCATATTCAAAGACTCAACTATTATACTCATACTATTTTCATATAATCAACAGCATTGTTACAAAATTATTTTCTAACCCCATTCACAATGTCCACAGTCAGTTTCTTTGATTCGACCCCTACCAACTACTCTACACCTTGTGCAATACCTTTTGCTTGTGTGATATCATTAACTGTATGATCTTTTGCTTTATTTAGACCAATTTTTCAACAACAGCGTAGTAAATCTTTTTATAAAAATGTTCCAAATTAAGATAGATCATAAGTATATCTTTTTTGAGACAGAATTTTTTTTATAATTTGTTAAAATGAAGATTTTACTATGCTCTTTTCAAAAATTTAATAAAAAGTATGGATCACCGTGCTATTTTTCAAGCTATGAGTCGTTGAAAATAGCAAAAATTTGGTTAGTTGTTCATGATAAAACACATTAGTGTGCATAGAAAAAATTCTATGAGATAGAATTTTGAAATAAATTGTGAGAAGGTAGGTTTCATAATATGTTTTAAGAAAATAAAAAAAAACATGGTATCACCGAACTTGTTTTCTTGATAAAAGTAAAAATAAAAAATTTCCCTATTAGCCCAGTAGAAATTTTGTACTAAAAGAGTTATCTCACCTTAAATGGCTCATTTGAAAAAACTGATTTTAAAACCAAAAAAAAAAAAAAAATGATATTTGTTAAAATATTTTGTACAATACAATTAATTAATTAATTCTCAATATAGAAAAAAAACAGTCTAACCATTAAATTGCAAATCTGTCTCCAAATTTGCAGATTTAGGCAAATAACTAGACCGGTTTTGTACTGTGATTATACAATCCAAGATGGCAGTACAAAATGTATACCATGCATCTACCTTCAAATATTTCCCCATGTCTTAGAAATAAAATTCATATTGCATGTAATATCCCTCGTCAAATTGCGATTTCACTGCACCCAACCGTCTGTTGCAATCTGCTTACTTTTGGCTTTGTTCGACTTTTAGTGAATGCAAAACGATAGATTTCAATATTTACGAAAGAAATCCTTTTAACAGTTTGACATCATTTATATAACTTCAGGATATCCCATTATATTGAATATCATCTTTGTGTAAATGTTAATATTTGATTTTCGTCAAGTTTTAGCTTTGGTATTCGTGCGAGATCATATGCTTACTAAGAAAAGGTAGGAAACTAGCCCCGTTATTAGGATAATATAAATACGCAATGAATAATTAGAAGTCATGTATGCTATGAATTAAGCGATTTCGTCGATAGGAAAAGGCCAAATATCAAAGTTATCATGAAAAGTGCGAAACTTTTTCAAGGATTCTAATGCTGTTTTATGCGTGTTCCCAGCATTGGAAGCAATCGCGCCTTGCGGTACAATATCTAAGTCATATTTTGAACATTCCAGAGGTGGGTCAGAATCACACAAGGGCTTGCTGTGGGACATAGTTTCCAGAACTTCTGACCTTGTCAAGAATTACGGTTATACAATTGTAACTCTAGTTCTGTGATGGAGCATATGTGAATTTGCAAGTTGCAAAAATCAATCAACGATTGTGAATTAATTTGTGTTGATACTGTAATATTGATTATGGGTGTATTTATCCTGATAAATTTCGCACAGCAACTTGAAACTGGTGCATTTTGTACAATCCTTTACGCAGTTACCGGGATTGTAGCGTGTTTGTTTCGGGATCACCGTACATACATGGCCAATGAATGCGTACGTGGTGCTGGTGTTGATTGCAACTGACCAATTAGTCTCGATTTTCTGTTTTTTTAATTATTTATTGACTGGTTCTGACTGGTGATATAGATATAGGAAGATGTGGTGTGAGTGCCAATGAGACAACTCTCCATCCAAATAACAATTTAAAAAAAAGTAAACCATTATAGGTCAATGTACGGCCTTCAACACCAAACAACAAGCTATAAAGGTTCCCAAAATTACTAGTGTAAAACCATTCAAACGGGAAAACCAACGGTCTAATCTATATTGAATAAAAAAAACGAGAAACGAGAAACACGTATAAATTACATAAGCAAACGACAACTACTGTACATCAGATTCCTGACTTAGGACAGGTGCAAACATTAGCAGCGGGATTAAACGTTTGAATGGATCCAAACCTTCTCCCTTTTTCTGAAACAATAGCATAACATCACAACATAGAAACACACACGGTAAAATATCAATTGGCAGGCTTAACTCAATCAAAAAACGTACATTAATACACTATAAACGAATTTAATTCGATCTGCGATATCTGAATGCAAATGCACAGTTAATAATATATTGGGGACAAACATTCAAGGCTAAAAAGCAAACAAACAAGTCCAATGCCTTTCTTTGAGGATTACGATGTCTTTCGGAGGTTTCACTCAAAAAGATAAACGGATTTCGCAGATGTTTGACGATTTTTAAACTATGAACAAATCTGCCAGGGTTGTCAATGTAAGGGTAAATTTTGTTACATTGATGGCAAATCAGAATATATAAATAAATTTGGTTATAAAAAAGATAAACCGCATTATCCTTAAATGCGCATTCCGCTACTAGTATATAGATAACGTCCGCTAACTAAATAACTCAAAACTTTGTAATTTTGTTTAACGCATGTATATCCCGTCTAACGAAAATGAAGGATGCACAAGATAGAATAAGTCTGCCATATATCATAGATAACATTTGTAATTAAAAGTAAGGATTAATTGAGGATAAATTTTATGGTAACCGAGATGATCAGTTTCCATGTTGTGAACTTACCATTTCTATGATTCAACATTCCAGCAGCGCATGCATATGGAGTATATAATCAAAGTTGATATATCAGTGACAGAAGTTAGTGTGGTCCTTTGTTTTGTCAAATATTCTGGTAATATCTGTTATGACGTGTTGTGTATTATCATCACATGCACGACCGAAAATATGAACAGTTTTTTTAGAAATTAGATCAATCTATTTTATCGCAACGGATACGCTGTGTAAACTTATGTGTAAACTTATGTTTGACGAAATAGCGGAAATTTATTTAAACCCATTAATTCTATGATTAAATAGTGACATACCATTTATATTCAGATTTTATGTTACATTAGTTTACTGCAAATGTTAAATTAAATTTAACGTTTGCAGTAAGGATTTTAAATTTGATCCCTCTTTGTTTTGTGTTGCTGCCTCTAGAATGAAATGACCTATATGGCTGTAATTGGGGTTTTGTGTGCATAACGTATTTGTATAAATGTCAAATATTATATGAATTAATATATAAATTGTGATCGAAAAGAAAGTATAATTATAATGGAAACAATTATATACAGAGTTTATAATTTTATTGCCCAGATGATATTGATGTTTATATTCCTGTTTTGCTGCACCTTAAATTACCACCCGGATGGAACATACATCAAATTGAAGATGCAGTGAAGAAGATGACTTTACAGGGAACATCTGACATGCCTATACAAATCAAATCAATTAGTAAAGATCTTACCATTGTTGCTGATGTGTCAAGTAGCAGTTTGAAAGATAATCAAGAATTAAGTTCCAAAATTAAACAAGTCATTCCAGTATTATGTCAGATACTGGTATCAATACCCAGGCGTCGGCTGTGGTTGGTATTGAATTGGATATACCGAATAACAAAGGTATTCATTCTGTTCGAACAAGTGTGATTCATTTCATAAACTGATGTTTCGGTAATGTAATGTAAATATGTGAACATTGAATCATGCAATTACTCTGGTTTCTAAGATATTCTGTTCCAACCGTACTGATGTACATCAGTCACACATTGAACGCAATATAACAATTCTGTATAAAAATTATTCTTGTTATTTCAAACAATATCTTTAAGTTTCGAGATTGACTGAGATCCTCAGTTTTCTTGTCGAAGGTGTAGGTTATCGTAATTGAACACTAAGGATTTCGAGTTAAGCGATCAATGATGGAGCTTAAAAGGGGTTCAATATGTTTTGATAGATTTACATGATTTAGTTCAACAACTTACTCCGCAAATACATTTAATTAGAATGCTGTTATGTATATACCTTCATCAAAACAACATATTTGAAATTAAAATAGAGTTTAGGTAAAAAAAGTCAAATAACAAAAATACCGAACTGCGAGAACAAATCTAAACAGAATATCCCTCAGCAAAAATGAGATGATAACAACTGTCATATTTCTGGCTTGGTACAGGTATTTTTTATGTGGAATATGATGGATTTAACCGGGTTTAAAGCTAGCCAAATCTCTCATTTGTATGAGAGTGGCATAAAATTCCATTTTATTGACAACTATGTGTGAACAAAACAAACAGGCATAATAGTTACAAATGTCAAAAACACGGGTACAGCAGTAAATATTGTGTTATAATCATGATAATCTAATTAATCACTATAAAAACAAGCAAATATGTCAACAAAGGTACACAAAAAGGCGTAACGACAAAGGACACAAGCAAAGAGAAAGACAAGAATACAAAAAATACCTTTGTAGCACAAAAACACAATGAAGGAATGTATAAATACTGAGCCACGTCAAAATGATATAGACAATAATAGACTATACAGTAGAAGTAATAATTTACAAACAGACGGATTTTTTCATTCATGCTGAATTAATTAAGAAGCTACATATCCTTATCATGCAAACACGTGTACCAGTAGCGTAAAAAAAACAGAAAATATCGAAGTCTTAATAACAAATGACAAAATCAAACGCTGAACAAATCAAACTATTGGAAAATAACTGTTATGCTCCGGACTTGGTACAGGCTTAATGTTATGTAAAAAGGTTGATTAAACTTGGTTTATAGGTAGATACATCCATTCTGCTAACGCTGACCCGCTATGCAAACCAACAATCAGTCAAAAATATAACAACAGGGAATACAAATAATCAGTTGAAACAGAATTTACGCGAGCCATTTTCCGTATCTTGTAAAAACTGTTTAAATAACGACCAACCCCCCTTTATTAAAATACTTTTGACACTTGGCGTCCGTCGTCCGTCGACTGTAGTCGTCGTCATCGTCTGTCGTCGTCGTCCGTCAACTTTCACAAAAGCTTTCCCTCTAAAACTATAGCTACTGGGTTAAATAAAACCAAACTTGGTCGAAATTATCCCTTTGAGCTCTAATTTAAAAAAATGTATCCAGTGACCTCTCCCATCAATCAAGATGGGCGCCATGGCTAAAAATAGAATATAGGGTAAACTGTAGTTTTTGGTTTATATCACTGAAACTAATACATTTAGAGCAAATCTGACATGGGTAAAATGTTCATCAAGTGCAGATCCTATCTGCTCTAAGTTTTTTAAGACGCTTTAGATCTAGACAACCCGTTGTTGGTTAATTTTGAATGAAATTTTGCAGTTTTTTGTTATTATCTTAAATATTAATATATATAATACTAGATAGAGATAAACTGTAACAGCAAAATCGTTCAGTAAAGTGAGATCAACAAATTAGTCAACACGACATCAATTGCCTTAAAGAGTTATTACCCTTTAAAGTATTTTTTGCAAAATTGTTCACCGCTGAACTTACTGAGCCAAATTAAACTAAACTTAGCCAAAATCATTCTATGGGTATCTTGTTAAAACAATGTATCCGATGTCCCCGTCCATCAACCAAGATGGCTGCCATGGCTAAAAATAGAACATGCGTTGGTTTTTCCGTTTGAATGGTTTTACACTAGTAATATTTTTAGGGTCCTTAATAGCATGCTATTTGGTGTGAGCCAAGGCTCAGTGTTGAAGACCGTACAATGACCTATAATGGTTTACTTTTATAAATTGTGACTTGGATTGAAAGTTGTCTCAATGACACTCATACCATATCTTTCTATATCTGTAGGACTGCCTATCCGCCTGCTTAAGTTCGGTCATGAGTTAATCAAATAGACCAAACAGTGTTGTCTTTCAGGACTAAGCCAAAATCTTGTCCACTATCTCCGTCGTCTTGTCCTTTTTTTCCTTTCGACAGCTCGAAGGTTTATATTTGCAACATTTAAGTTCAGTTTGGCCTGCAAAAGAGCTGCCCGACAGAAAAGACGTGCTCTTACTACAAAATTCATTATGAATAATTAACATTCATAACAGTCAAGAAACCAATAATTGGCATTTCGGACGAGAAATTTTCATTTGAATTTATCCGTTATACTTTCAGTATATATATATTACTTCCGTTGATGCCCGTTTCACATCATTTTATGTCCGTTTCACATTCGTTCTTCATCCGTTTTATCCGTAAAACGTCCGGGAGAAGTCCGTTGGTGAATTCGTTTAACGGACGGGCAACGGATGTAAAACGGACACGTAACATATACAAAACGGAAACGGAACGGACGAATACCGTAAAAGACGGACGAATACCGGACGTTCAACGGACAATTCATCTGTTGAACGTCCGTTCGAAGTTTTGAACATGCTCAAACATTTCCAACGGACTGAACAGACGCTAGGGGATAAAACGAACGCTGAACGGACATGAAACGGATATGGACGGACGTTTAACGTATACGAAAGAACGTCTAACGGACAGTAATGAAAGTTATCCGTTCGGCGTCCGTTCACGCTATCCGGTAAGGTGTGACCGATTTTTACCTATTTTGTAATCACTCTTTAAAAATCGTCTCCTCTGATACTACTGAGACAAATTTTATCAAACTTGGCAACAATATTTATTTGTTTAGCTTGTTTTAAAAATGTGTCCTATGACCCGGCCAATCAATAAACATGGACTGCATGGCTAAAAATTTAACATAGGGGTAAAATGCAGGTTTTTTCTATTATTTTTTAAACCTTTAAAAATAGAGAAAAATGTTCAGATTAATGAGCTCTACCAATTGACCATATAAGTTAAAACTGTGAGACACATGTTAATAGTTATACGTTCGTTCGTATACTTTTGCATAAATGAAAATTTTACCATTTTTTTAAAATATTATCATGATATTTCGAGAGAAACATTTTTTTCAGCTATGCCATATAAGATTTAAATTATAATAGATAATAAACTCGTTATATCACAAAAATAATCAGCAAGGCAAGATCTATTAAAAGTTTAACTTTGCCGATATACATGATATAGTCACTCTTCATTTCATATCAGGAATGATTGACCTTAAATTATGATATTTTTCTAACCTGTTTTGTGTTTTGAGCAAAAACTAAAGAAGATAAAGAGAAACCAGACTGACAAAAAAGTCAGTAATACAAGATCAACAAAAAATATATTTTTGTCATGAAGTCTATTCTCAGCCACAATGTTGGAGAGTGTGAAAGACGGGCAAACGATACCAGAGGGCCAGACAAAATCATAAATCGACAATAAATTGACAACGCCATGGCAAAAAATGAAAAAAAGACAAACAAACAAATATTAGTACACATGACACAACATAGAAAACTAAAGACTAAGCTACACGAACCCCACAAACACAGGGGTGATCTCAGGTGCTCCGGAAGGATAAACAGATCCTGCTCCACATGTGGCATCCGTCGTGTTGCTCATGATATTACAAACCCGGTAAATAGTCTAATTCGGTAGTATTTGGTAGGTAACATTCATGAGAGTTAGGACGTATGGAAAATATTCGATATCATCTGTGAAACGGTTATTCCACAAAGGTCACCCAACTCGTGATGGCGTCCGCAAAATTTGCGAAGGAATGATTTCAATTTTACCATTTTGAACTCTTTGTTTCAAAGCTTTCTTGTGAGCATCAACTCCCTATCAGGAAAATCAATATAGGAAATACAAGCACGGGAATATCGTATTAATTGGGAGATATTTACCCCGTATGCAGGTGCTGCTGGGATGATGCTACTTAGAAATGGAAAGGTAACAATTGGAAAGCTGAAATTATCTCTTCTGTCGTAAAATGTTGTTTTCAACCGACCCTCATTGTCAATTTGTAGTTGTAAGTCAAGATATGAGGCTGACTTAACTGTACCAGTTGTATCCTTTAACTCTATAGTTCGATTGGATAGATGCGTTCAACATTGTCACCAAATTTTGAATTATTTAGTGAGAGAACGTCATCTTTATAGCGGAAAGTAAAAGTGAAATTAAAGGACTTTGCTTTTTATCTTTCTTATTTAGAAGTTCCTGTAGGAAGTCAATCAAGAAATCAAACTTCTTGATAATGTCATTTTCAGAGAATGTTTTGTTTGGATAAGAGTGATCCTTTACAAAGTAGGATTTATCTCTCCCTAAGACAAGTTACTTGTATCTTGATATGCACATAGATCAAGGTGAGCGACACAGGCTCTTTAGAACCTCAAGTTATTTAGAGGCCAGCTGCAGTCCGCCTCCGGGTGCGCTATATTCTTGCTGTGTTGTGTTGAAGACCAATTAGTGGCATTCGTCTGTTTAATGTTCTACGATCGGGTTGTTGTCTCTTTGACATACATGTATTCCCCATTTCCATTCTCAATTTTATTTGGTATGAAAATAACAAAAACGTTTCTCTAGTTGTAAATTAAGACGTATAATGAAACAAATTTAAAGTCGGAAAGACTAAATTGCAAGATTCGAATTAATTTTTTTTTCATTTATCAAAAAAAAAATGTTTTATTTTTTAGTTGAAGACAACACAAATCTGCATTTTGAAAACGGTAGGTTGAAATTTTATTTTGCCTGTGTGTTGATTATATGATTTCATTTGTTTGAATCGATCTTCAAGGGTTTGTATTTCTTATCATGAGGTTTTGTGATATAGAGTAACTGCTTACAAGGAAAACTCATGCATCATTCCTTATGAATTGGTAAATTAAAGTCCTCCATTAGAACGTTTTACGGAAGCTATCCATATTTTGTTCACCGTTATTGCATGTCATAATGTTTCATAATTTAAGGCAATCGTAGTTCTCCCTCGTTTATTCGTCGATATGTGCAACTGGTTCCAAATAATTGTTTAAATTCATTAACGCATTCCTTATAACGAGGTTTATGCTAAAAAAAACACAAAGGATACACACAATCATTCTGAAGTCTAGTTAGAAGTTTTAGGAGGATAATTGTACAAATATAGTATACGATGTTCATAAAAAAAGATATATTTAGAACAAAGTTAAATAAGTGAAGAATTATTGAACTAATTTTGTTTTTTTCAATTTTATCATACTACAAATGATAAAAAAAATAGGTTTTAACAATTTGTGTCATAGAATCATTAGTTGTAAATTTTATGTATACATATGTATTCAAGGGCAAAAGATAATTTATAAATATTTCTATTCACATTTTGATTTCAACTTCACTGAATATTTAGGAATAAGGCGATACATGGTGAAACATATGAGGTAATCAACATGTTTTGTCAAATTAACATGATTTAGTTCAACACCTAACTCGGCAACTACATTTAATTACAGTGTCGTAATAAAACCAACACTCATTGAAAGATCATCGAAATTAAAAAAAAACTTTTTGGTAAATGTAACCTTTCATCTATCAAAATAATTAATACTCTGTATACTAATCATAAAAACGATTGTACCTGCAGCGTAAAAAAGTAAAATAACATTTTTCAATACATGTATATTTGATGTACTTTAGTTGTCGTTTGTTTATGTAATTTATACGTGTTTCTAGTTTCTCGTTTTTTAATTTTATATAGATTAGACCGTTGGTTTTCCCGTTTGAATGGTTTTACACTAGTAATTTTGGGGCCCTTTATAGTTTTTTGTTGGGTGTGAGCCAATGCTCCGTATTGAAGGCCGTACATTGACCTATAATAGTTTACTTTTTTTAAATTGTTATTTTAATGGAGAGTTGTCTCATTGGCACTCACACTACATTTTCCTATACCTATATAGTATATGTATTTCACACGAGCAATAAATTTTGTCATGAAAAAAACAAAAATCATCTCTAGTTGCAATTTCAGTAGTTTAATGAAGCCTAATAAAACTCGGTATTACACTTATACTTAACTGTTAAATGTATTACTAAATTTTTTTCAGTTGACGAGAATACATTTCAGCCATTGGAAAACGGTGGGTTAATAGTTATCAAAGGTACCAGGCGTATAATTTAATACGTCAGACTCGAGTTTCGTTTACATAAGACTCATCCGTGACACTCAGATCAAAGCCAAACAAGTACAAAGTTAAAGAGCATTGAGGACCCAAAATTCCAAAAAGTTGTGCCAAATACGGTTACGGTAATTTCCTCCTGGGATAAGAATATCCTTAGTTTTTCGGAAAAAAAAAGTTTTGTAAACACAAAAGTTATAAAAAGTGACCATATACCGGTAATTGATATTCATGTCAACACCGAAGAGCTGACTAAAGGTCTGGTGATACCCTCGGGGACGAAACGTCCACCAGCAACATTTACTTTCTAAAACTATAATAGGAGGATCAGCAATTGAGTGGGGATTATGTTTCCCTTATTCGAACTATTTATAAGGATTTGAGTCTCCCTGCAAGACTTTTGTGATATAAATTAACTACAATCAACTATTGCATCATACCTTCTGAATTAAAAAAAATTAAAATAAAAACTGAGATGAATAACCAAAAAGTGGCCAAATCAAATGATGAAACTCATCAAATGAAAGTCCTCCATTTTCACTTTGACGGATGCAATCAATATTTGGTTAACCATTATCACATGTCTGTGTCATAGTTGAAGGTATTTGTAGTTATCTATCGTTAAATTGTTCCTTTTAAAATTGTTATACGATAATGACTGATGTACCCATATTTTGACTGTTTTATTTTTTGTGTCTGTTTAGTTAACGCATCAATGTAAATATAACGGAATTTGATGAGACTGTAATCATAGTGAGAGGATTAACGTTATAAAACCAGGTTTAATCCACCATTTTCTACATTTGAAAATGCCTGTACCGAAGTCAGGAATATGACAGTTCTTGTCAATTCGTTTTTGATGCGTTTTGTTATTTGATTTTGCAATGTGATTATGGACTTTCCGAATTGATTTTCCTGTCAGTTCAGTATTTTTGGGATTTTACTTTTTATCCTTTCATAGTATTCAAATGAAAGTTTAAAAAGCAAATCCTTTGGGAAATACATGCAATCTTATAGATAGGGACAACATACAGAACAAATCCTAGCGGAGTGAAAATTAAAAACAAATAAACAGATTCAAAAGATACAAAAACAGGAAGATGACCTTAACCTTGCACTAGCATATATCATATGTTACGCAACGACCAGTAGAAGAAATATATGACTTTCATACAAATGAGAGGTTTAGCTAGCTATAATACAAGGTTTAGACCACCATTTTGAACGTCAGAAGATGCCTCTACCAAAGTCAGGAATACGACTGTTGTTTTTCTTTTATTCGTTTGGTGCTTCAGCTTTTGATTTAGCAATTTGATAAGGTACTTTCCGATTTGAATTCTCTTCTGAGTTCGGTTTTTGGTTATTTCAATTTTTATCTACTCCTTGAATGTTATTTCTATTCTTAAATGTGACCATTGTGTCCTATATAGCTATCTTGCAATATGTATGTATAGTTCTCGTTGTTTAAAAAAACTTACTTTGATACATCTGTCGTATATTTGATTTATTATTTTCTTCTTTTCTCATACTCAGTGTCAGAACAGACAGATAAAGGCGAGCCTTTACAAATTGAGGTTGCATTACCAGACGTCAACATTAGACCAACAAGAAGTATTTCAGATGTTAATGAGTTTTCTAATCCACATCTCGTTCAAACGATTGTCGATTGTATCCTTATTAATCGCAAGATAGTTCTCATAGACTATGCCAACAGTAAACTTCTTATTCACAATATTGATGGACATAATAACAACACCATCCAACTTTACGGACAACCACGATGCATATCAATAATAAGAGATGACCAAATCGCTGTTTCTTATATTAAGCCTATCGCATTGGCAAGGGGAAAGTTAGGAAATATAGATATCATCGATATTAACAAAGGATTAGAAAACAGTATAGAAAATATATGGGAAGTTGGATGCATGACTTACCAAGATGGCCTGCTGTTTGTTGTCATCGATGGAAGAAAGGTAGCTGTGATGAATCTGGCAGGTACAATTGACAGGTGGTTTAAATGTCCTTCATTAAACATCAGTAATATATCATCTAATAAAGACTTGCTGTACTTGACTGATTCAGGAACGAACACATTATTCTGCTGTGATGTATTTGGGGAACTCAAATGGAAGTTCAAAGATGACTGCCTGAGAATGCCATCAAGTGTTACAGTAGATCCATATCACAACGTGTACGTGACCGGTCATCGTTCCAAAAATATCGTAAAAATATCCCCCGACGGAAGAAAATTTACGGAACTTCTACCAGAACCTATTGGTGTCAAGTTTCCTCTTATCATACATTATGATAAAGCAAACGACTATCTGTTAGCTTTCAATTATTTGCGTGGCGATGCATTTCTACTTGATATAAAAACTAAGCCTTGTGGCGACAACGTTTTACAAAACAGAAATAGTAACCTTGAAATGTGTGTGATATCCAGAAGTTTTCATCAGATCCATCACTACGATATTTTTAAATGACATCTTTGATAGCAGAAATTAGTTTATATCAAAAAGTTTTATAAACCTGTAGTCTAAACGATTGTACATTTAGTTGGCAAAAACTGTTCATATCTTTAGGCAAAAAAAATAACCAAGAGAGTTCCGAATAAATGGTAGACACCAAAGTGTCAGGAAGAATTTTAAAGCGCAAAATTTCGTATATAAGCATACATGAATTAACCAAAAGGACAAGTACTTGATCATTCAACAACGATAACATTTGCCTTTTACAAAATGGAATTTTGCATTAATAAATCACCCTATAACTACCATTACCACGATTTTCACAAACCAGTTTTACATATTTTTTTAAAGTAAAATATTTTGTTTACATAAAGGCAACAGTATTATACCGCTGTCCAAAACTCATAAATCCATTGACAAAACAAAATCGGGGTAACAAACTAAAACTGAGGGAAACGCATTAAATATAAGAGGAGAACAACGACACAACACTAAAATGTAACACACGCACACACAGAAACGGACTAAGAATTAGACAAAATCCTATGAGAATAACAAATATAACATCAAAACCAAATACATGAATTTGGGATAGATAAGTACCGTGACACGTCTAATAGTAATGTTAATTCACACTATAAAAAAACCAAACAAATAAACGATACAACGGAAACACAACGTTAAAATGTAACACACACAGAAACGAACTATAACAATGGCCATATTCCTGACTTGGTACAGGATATTTTTAAAGGAAAACCTGGTTTGGACCTGGTTTTGTGGCATGCCAAACCTCCCTCTGTTATGGCCATTTGAAATATAACATTAAAATGACAAAACAACATAACAGGACTACAATAAAAATAAAAAGGAGAACACAATTGACAAAGAAGCACACGAATAAAAGCTAACAAAAGGCAACTAGTTTAAAAAAATTTAATACGCCAGAAATGCAATTTGTCCACACAAGACTTACCAGATGCAAAAGTTTGAAAGCCGAAACAAGTTCAAAGTTGAACAGCATCGAAGACCAAAAGTTCAAAAAAGTTGTGCCAAAAACGGCCAGGGTTTTCTGTTAGGTACCAGAACATCTCCATTTTTTAGAATAATTTATACTTTTGCAAACAATAAATTTTATAAAATGACTATACAAAAGATGTACATTTTGTACAAGATGAAACTGAAGTATTAGCTAATTACATGAAACAACCGAAATACATTACATAACCCGACAAAATGCAACACATCCGAATAAGTTTAAACCTCAACGCCAATTGACGAAATATTAGAAAGTGTAAAAAATGACAAAAAAAATGACGTCACATTTGAATTTGTAAAACAGATCATCAAAAAAATGAAAAATGACGTCACATTTGAATGATTAAAATAGAATTAGGATTGATTTAAGATTATATTTGAACTAAATACTGATATTAAATTTAATAACATTACTTATTTATAGCAAACTAAGGTAGCAACTAACTGTATTATATAGATATGTCCGGTTTTTTTTATTAATCTTTGTAACTTCAAACGTAAAACATCGTACAGATTACGAGGCGGTGAATTATTTTCTTTACTATAACACATGAATATAATAGAAAAAACGTCAACACATTAGACACAATCCGATGAGAATTACAAATATAACATTAAACATTTAAACTTATTACATGAATTTGGGATAGACAAACCACAATCTACCATGTATTAAAAATGTCCTTAGCTAGTTTGGTCAAAGACACATCGTATGGATCCACCAATTGGTAATGGTTTCCATAAAATTTACGGATTGTCAATTTTAATCTGTCCTCCTCATAACTTTGTTGAGGCAGTTTTTGCGTAAGGGGCAGAGTCATCGTGTGAAGCACGAGAATAATGTATCAATTGTAAACACCACACGAAGGGGCAGAGGGTATGTTACTGCTGAGACAGGGGCGTAGCCAGGTATTCAGTCAACTGTAGGCACCCATCGGTAGAGGGTCTGGGGGCCGCTCAAGGCGATGCCTAACGCAAAAGTTCTGTTCTGTTCATACTATCGTAACAAAATTCAAGAAATTGATATTTCTTGATATCCTCAACTGTAAAATCCCTACCTGCTTAGGAATTGTGGTCATTACACGCAGATCTGAGAGTACTCAAAATTACTGGAAGCTAGTTGATTGATTGATTTTTAAACATCCAATGTCAAATATTTATGCAAGTTCAGGGCAATTTTTTTTTACAATAAATGTAACAGGGAGCTAGGTCCTGTAATAGGTGTCGTATGGGACTAAGGTCTGGAAATTTGAAAATGCCATGAATTGGAAAATGATAGATTATTGAATAGGAGCAGACATTTTGCCTTTCAGTAGACCAACTACGAACTCTTAAAAGAATGGCATTCTCTCTACAACTAGGCATCAGATTTAATGTCCGCATTCTGACCAGACGTGACTGCGTATATATACATTCTGCGCAGCCAAACGGACGAACAACATTGGCAAGGGTTTCATTGTAGGTCGGGTGAACGCAACGTGGAAAGCTAGTTGAAAACTAACAACAACTAATTAGAAAAAAATCATGTGTCTTAGGGATCGGGACGACATCAAAAGATCGATGTAGGTTAAAACACTTAAAACAAATAGTTTGAGGGGGGTCAACATTACTGCAAGTTTTGGTAATCTAAAATCGATTTTACATATATCCCTATTGGTCAATCAATTTTTCCAAAATTAAGTAAATAAGGGGGGGGGGGGGGGCTGCAAGTGAAAAAAACTATGTGAATTAAGTTTTTTATCCTTCATTGAACTTTTGATGTCGTCCCTTAGTTGAGGTTCATTCAAGTTTTTGTTGATAGAAGTGAAATGGTCTGAACCAAAGTTCTAGTTTATAGTTTCTATATAAGGTAAAATCATATAAAACATTCTATCCAATATTCAATTCACTAAGGACGAGAGACTAGTGTACACATGACTAAAAGGTTTTGACAACTGGCGTTCATCTACAGATAACGTTCTTTTTTTTTTTAATGAAAAAAAATATTTGGAAAAAAATATGTGTAGGCATGTGCCTAACGTGCCTAATGACATCTACGCCCCTGTGAGAAATGGGAAATTGATAATTAGGAAGTTGAAATCGTCCCGTTTATTATAGATTTTCGTGTGAAGTCGTCCTTCTGCGTCAATATTGAGGAAAAAATCAAGGTATGAAGCTGTTCTTCCAGTATTAGTAGTATCCTTAATTTCAAGTTCACTGGGATAAACGAGATGTAAGTATTGGCTGAAGTATGGGTTATTCAATGATAGAACATCATCAATATATCGGGAAGTAAAATTAAAGAATTTCGCAAGGTGCTTTTTCTTTTTGTCTTTTAGAAGGTTCTGAATGAATTCTGCTTCATACGAGTACAAAAACAAATCGGCCAGCAGGGGTGCACAATTAGTACCCATTGGAAATCCGACTGTCTGTTGAAATATAAATCCTTCAAACTCAACAAATATATTGTCGATCAAAAAATTCATCATTTTGATAATATCCTCTTCAGTATTCTTTCTGAAAGACTCAGTGTGATTCTTCACAAAATATGAATTATTGTAACCCAAAACAAGAAATTTGTATCTACGATTCCCACTTTTATAGAAAAAGCTCTGTCTTATGAGATGGTGAAGGTGATCTTTCAACTAAGCATGGGGAATAGTAGTATATAACGTAGAAAAATCAAAAGTTTTTATGTTGCTGCAAAATTGCAAAGATTGCGATCGAAGATTAAGCAGTAGATCTTTCGAATTTTTGCACTTGTTTAAAGTTGCACATGATTTTGGACATGCAAGTAAGATGTTGGTTTACTTGCATCCACGAAACCCTCGAAAATTGGTATCTAACAAACTATAATGAATCCACAGTAATCAAAATCGTATATTAAAATTGCTCGTTTATCTCCCCCACACACATTTTTTCAGATAATAACTGAATATATTATTAAGTTATATTAACAATGTATAGCAGATGTACTTTTTTGAGTTTTTGATTTGTCTCATTTGTACTGACCACTACTACATTGTATTGTTCGGCAGTCGATTAAATTAATTATCATGTTGTTTCTTTTTTTTTTGGGTAGCGATGATAGTGATCAATGATCTTTTCACATCCAGTGGCAAGTTAAACACATATTCAGGAAGAGAAAATTTATACATGATTTAATTGTATTCCCTGATATCTACTTTGGTAGCAATACACATTAAGAAGTGTGATGTCTCATTTTGGTCTTTGTGGTCTTACAAACATGAATGTTGTTTTGCAATAAAAAAAATTTAGACGGTTGATGACTTATTTAGTCTTCAAGAGGGTTTATATAGACATCCTGGTTACTTTTTTTTAAGTATATCGTATATAGACCTGTTAAAACCGAGAAATCATTGTAATATTAACATTCACCGTCTCGTCCTCATTTTCTCAGAATTTGATCTACCGAATAATAAGTAACTTATTACTTACATTAGCAACATAGCAGAAGCCATATGTGGAGCAAGATCTGTTTACCCTTCCAAAGCACCTGGGATCAACCCGAGCTTCGCAGGGGCTCGTGTTTTCCAGTATTTAATTTTACAATGTTGGACTATTTTAATATGATTTTAGTTTAAAGCAATTATACGTACACGACTTATTTGTTTGATTTAGAAGAAATACCGACACAGCTAGATAATACAATTTATTATTTAACTACTAACACAACTCCATAATAATATTCTTGTAATTGTTATGAAAATACATCAAATAACATAATTATAAACCTAATCGTGATTTATATTTAATTTTTAGAAATTCACTTGTGACGTCACGTTTGGTGCGTTGACACGTTCGTATGACGGACAGTTCGTAATTTTATTATGCTGTTTTTGTGTACTGTCCTTAATTATTTTACGTATTCGTTGTTATTTGAACTGTTTCTACCATGTATTGTAGTCATTTTAGCGGTATATTTAACATTGGCATAAAAGCGCGAGGTTTGGCTAGCCACAAAACCATGTTCAATAAGACATTTTTTCTTAAAATACCCTGTACCAAGTTAGGAAATTGGCCGTTGTAATCTAATAGCTCATTGCTATGTATGTTACATTGTCTTTTGTTTTTGTTGTTTCGGTGTTATCCTTTTATAGTTGATTTGTTTCCCTCGGTTTTAGTTCGTTACCCTGATTTATTTTCTCTCAATCGATTTATGTTTTTAAAGAGCGGTGTAATACTGTTGCCTTTATTGTATTCTATTTGGTCTTTTTCTTTTTTTTTGTCATGCCGTTTTCAGTTTCCTTTAAGCTTATGTGTTGATAGTTCCTTTGGTATCTTTTGCACCCTTTTTAAAACTAAAAATTAATGCAATTTTACAAAAAAAGTGAGATGAAAGGCATATGATTATCATTTGATTTCTTGATACATATCAGGAAATAGTTATAGAAAAGATATCACTCCAAGGAATCGAAATTCTACTTTTGGCCAATTTTTATGTAAATTTGTGACATCTTCGCACTTGTTTTTGTAATATTTTATTGCAAATGAATACAGATTGCTAGCATAGATCCACTTAACAGATTTATTTATTTATTTTTTTTTCAATATCGAAATTCAAATCTGTGAAAAATCTTATGATTACCGATTACATACATATGTACAACACCTGGCAGAGAAATTTGTCACTGTAACCGGGCACGTGATCTTACTCCGGACCGAAGTATTTGCTCTCATTATTAAGTGTAATGTTATTTGCGGAGAAGAAAACTTAGCAAATCTCCAGTTTGATCCGGCCTGAATTTTATAAACGACCTTTCCAATCACTAGTGAAATATCTGTTCTTGGCAAATGATTAGTTGAATTTAAATTATGACGTCAAATTTTCTTGGTTTCTTCTGAGTTCCTTATCGTTTTGTCAGAAAAAAGGGTGACTATTTCTGATAACGTGATACATAAAGAAAACAGCTCCCTACAAATCTTTGAAAAATAAAGATAAAAATCATTAGAAAATCAGATTCCACCACTTTAACTCGTGTATTACGATATTTCTTCACTCTCAACAGATAAATTTTACTTTTAAAAATCGCTGTCTCGAATAGAGATATAACGTAACACACTTTTCACACACAGTAATTGAATGTATATGTCATTGCAAGTAGATAAAAAAAAGATATAAATGAAATAACTCGAGAGCATTCAAAATTGGACCAAAACAAGTTTTAAATATATAAAATAAAAGTATGTACCGTTACAATTTTATAATGTAGGGGTGCAATGAGCTGGGAAGTTATAGACGTAAACAAGATTTTGTCCCCAGTACACGGATGCCTCATCTTCACTATCATTTTCTATGTTCAGTGGACCGTGAAAATGGGATAAAATCTCTAATTTAGCATTGAAATTAGAAAGATCATATCATAGGGAACATGTGTATAAAGTTTCAAGTTGATTGGACTTGAACTTCTTCAAAAACTCGACTAAATACTTTATCGGACGAAAGGAATAACAGCCGAACGGACAAACGAACGAACGGACGTATAGACCAGAAAACATCATGCCCATAAATGGGGCATAAAAATCTTGAGTTATTTTAGTGGGGAACAAACCGGACGACGCATGTGAAGCGGGATCTGCTTACCCCTCCGGAGCATCCGAGATCACCTACAGTTTTTTATGTCATTTTTTGTACTGTTGTTTGTTGATTTTCTTTGTTTAAGCATGGCGTCGTCAGTTTATATTTTACTTATGAGTTTGAATGTCCCTCTGCAAAAAGCTCTTATTTCGGTTTCGAGATTTATTTGACAAATCGAACCAAACTGACTGCCCATAAGTAAATAAAATAATAAGGTTTTTTTCTATTTAAACATGACATTATGGAGAAAAAAAACATAACTTATTCCTGTTTGTTATAAAGAACATAGCTTGCTTTTAGTTTAAGTCTAGAGATTTGTTTTTTACTTCACAAAAGAAAAATAATGTGGATATAACGGTGTTCAAGAAAATCAACTCTTGGCAAAAATGCACAGGAGGATTGAAAATAGTCTACATACACACAAAAAACACGAATGTGTCCATAGTGCACGAATGCCTCACTCGCACTATGTGTGTCCTCAGTGAAGCTTGAATTTAGGGTCAAAATTCTAATTCATCTTTAGAATTAGAAAGATTGTGTTATCGGGAAAATGTGTACTATGTTTAAGTTAATTAGTCTTCAACTTCATAAACAAACTAACTTGACCAAGAACTTTAAATTCAATCGAGATAGACGGATGAACGGACGAACGGACAGACAAACGTCCACAAAGACCGATAAACTTAATGGTCCTAGGTGGGGCAAACAAATTGATTGACATCACGATTGATTTGCGTAAATATTATTATAAATTAAATTCATCATTAATAAATATATACAGTTTTTCCAATAGTGTTACAGCCTTTTGTCTTAATTTCAACTTTGTGGCACCTGGCAATGTCTGAAAAACAAGATGGTATATCCATTCAGTTTGACATGGAAATAATATCTCAGATCGTATGTAATGGAAAAGCCAAAATATATTCCAACAATGCAGTGATATCGCCCGCCGTACGTGTCATCAACTTCATCTCTAATGTAATCCGCTATGTCCTTCACGATGGAATTTTCTTCAAAAGCTTCCCGTTCTCCTTTGCATGGCTTTAGACATGTCAACTGCCTTGATCTTTACAAAAGATGACATTAGTTTTTTTTTTAATTTAGTGGAAAACAGCTCAATTAGAATTCCAAAAATGGTCAAGATCAATTGACAGTGACTGTCATGAAATTATTTTACCTTGAACTTGATCTTGAATATCGTTTGATTTCTGTCAAATAAAGCAGCATATGTGTCCTTGATTCTTAGATATATATAATAAGCTAGAGTTAGAGGAGGGGATAAGGTCTCTGCGCAATGCTAGGCGGTGTTGTCTTAGAAGTTAGAAAATAAAGTACAGGTTCCAGCCCCGGCGCCGGGGAGGAAGTTACGAATCAAATCTACTCTAACATCTTTAGGTTGATTTTCTAGACACTTTATATATATATATATATATATTTATGGATAAAATCCTCCCGTGTTTTCTTGTTAAAAATAAATCATCATTTGCTTTTTAATAATTCATGTTGAAATGTACTTCCTGTTTTGACATGTTAATGACATTTTTTTTTTATCAAAAAATTTGATGGATACATACCTTAAAATAAAGGGATGAATACATTTCCCCATTAAATCATTATTCGAATATCTTTATTATTTGACCGGACAGTGGTTGTCTTATTTATATGTTAATATTTTATTATGTTATTTGGGTATTAAGTTTGAATTTAGATAGATACCATCATTTTAATTCATTCACATTTTTTATGACACATGTTAGCGTGGTATATTGATACGATAAGATAACAATTTTTTTTAACCAATCATGATGCCCAAAATATGAGCTATTTAATAAATGAATAACAAAATAAAGCACAAAATTAGAATGATTAGAATGAAAGTACATTTCAACAAAAATATGAATACACATTTAAACAAGGAAACATAGTTATAAACCGTATTATATCATTATCAAAACATGAATTAATTTTGTAATCCACTGTTACCAGCTGGAGAATTACATTTCTTAATCACTGTATTGTCCTTGACCTATTAGCATTTTAAAACAGAGGGGACCATGAAGTCGTTTTCAAGTTAAATAAGTTTGAATGATAAAAATCAGTCGAAAACTGCATCTTTTCCCGATAAGTCATAGTTTGACGTTGCGAAAATAACATTTTACGTAAGCAACGTCATTTCCTCACCGTAACTGTATCGTAAGCCCTCAACTTGTGCCTGTTCTTCCTGTATTTCCGTCGACACGTATCACAGATAACGTCATCCTTATTAGGTAAAACAAGGAAACTCTAACTGAAAACATTGCGCAGATTTTTATTTGCTTCTCCACACAAAGGTCTTCTTTTTCCGGGTTTTGTTCTTTATTCCCACAATATGCTTTAAAATCTTTTCGTCCCCTTCTTATGTTGTCCATTCTGAAAACAACAACATAAGAGGATACAATTTATATTGAGTACATTCAATTGCAAAATCTATTCAACTCCTAAACAATTTCATTGCAATCTGTTTTTGTTAAATATGTATGTGTTAACTGTATTTCGAAATCTAACGTTAGCCTGTGCTATAAGAATTTTGGTAAAATAACATGATTACATTTAATAATTATAATTGTAAAGATGAGAATAGAAACAAACCTGTTAATGAATATAGGAGGAATATATTTTATAATGTGTTGTGCAGAATAGCCATATTAAATGGAAAGGCGAATGAATAAGACAGCAAACAAACTACAGAGAATACCAACACACTTTCGACATTTGACAAGCCTGACATTATGATGCCTGTTCATCATTAATTGGTTTTTTGGTAACAGTCATATTGGGGTTTGATGATTGTTATTCACATACCACAACATTTGGATTCAAATATAAAAAATTCCTTTTAATATGAAACTCCGTCTTAACCGCTTCTCAATAGCGAAGATTGTGCAAGCCAGTGCATCACATGAAATTCTCGTAAGATTTTCCATAATAGAAATAACATTCTAAGTTGTCAAATTTATTCTGTGTTTGCTTATATGAATATTAAATGAATGTATTGATGTTTTTAACAATCAGTTGCAAATAGTTCATACATTTTCATACTATAACATAATGTAAAACATAAATGTACCTTTACTTCTGGATGCTGCGCATAAATATCTAATTTAAAATCGCAATGCTTTTATTTAAACTATGAATCTTCTGCATTCAGTATCAAATAATCGATTGCATAACATTATATAGATACTCACTCATTTTTAATTCTACAAGGGAATTATCATGTAATAATTGAGGTCCACTGTCTGCAGAATCTTTTTATGTATACAGATTTTAAAAAAAAGTCATGTCTTAATGTTTATTGGTGCATGTCGATTTTTTTCTTATTTATATCTATCATCAAAGTCAACAGACGGAACTTTCCCCTTTAGCACATATACCATTTCTTCATGGGTAAAACACATGCAAATCTTTCGATAATGATACTATGACATAGAAAATGTATACGTAGCTTGAGAATTAACAATGAACAAAGTTTGGATATATACTTTTATTTATCTTTATTTTTAAGTTGTTCAAGGTGTCTTTACAAAATTATTGATAATAATAATATGATTTAAAACGACAAATGTAAAAAAAATACTAAACGATGAAGGAAAAAAAAGGTCAAGATGAGACACGAACGTAAATCCTTTTCTTTCAAACGCAGCGTGCAGGCGATATGAACCACATCGAAACAGCAACTGTAAACGTCTGCTGTGCCGCGGAATTTTTTACGTGTTTAGTATTTTGTGTTCCGTTTTAAGTACTTCATTTTGAATAACGTTGAAGCAAATAAAAGAAAATGAATCATAAAATTAAGATTTTGTTTTTATTTCGCTTTTTCTTCAGAAATAACAACATGAAAAGAGGGAAGAACTTTTTACGTGACAATGATGTTCATGGTAGCTTATGCGTAACTTACCTTTCACGGAGTACGAATTCCACCATTTTCAAAAATATGATCACATCTTTTAAATTATATTAGGTTCTTTCAATTCTATCTGGTAATATCAAGTAATTAACGAATCATACGCTGATTTCTATTCTGCTATAAAAAAAGCTTCTTAACAACAGCACCAGTGAAATTCCGTGCGTCAGTTCCGTAACCGCTTACGCAAGTCTAGAGGCTAAGCTTGAGAGGCTATGTTATACTTTAAAATAAAGAAAACACTTATTTACTATCTATAGCCAAACTTTATTGTTATCAACCATTGAAAAAAAATTCTATTAAAAAATACATCTGTTCCTGGTCAACCTTTATTGTGATACCGGTATATACATATATATGAAAAACAGACGATAATTTTAGATTTTTGATGCCGGTGTCCTATAGCCATTCTTCCCCAATGCCATTTTTTCCGGGGGATGGGGGGGACTGGATCAATCCTATTTTTCCCCCTGAAAAATTGGCATGATCAACAACTTTTCCCTCTCAACGTTATTGGGGGGGGGGACCAGGATCAGACCAATTATTCCCCTTTATAGCAAGAGAAGCTTATGTTTCCCACTTGAATGATAACGTCGCCGACGTCAGTTCCAAATTTTTAATCTAAAAAGAAAATAGCAACATATTTTTTTTATTATCCTAGCGGGACGAAACCTTCATTAAATTATCATACATGTGTTATACATACATGCTTATATTGTATTGTTGTCTGTTTGGTATTAAGTTAATAATTAACCAGTTTTATCCAACAACATAATTGTACTACATGCTCCTGGCTTCGGAATGGCTACCCAAATTTTCTGAAACTATCTGTAGAGAATTGTTTACCTTTTTTTAATAGATGGTTTTGTGTTAAGGTTTATAAATAGAAAGTCTCAATCTAGGAATTTAAATATATGTTTAATTTTTCCTATCCAAGATTCATTGTTAGGTTTAAGATGTGTCCTTGGAATGAAATGAGATATATTTATGGCTTCCCATCAGAACATATTTAAAGATTTACTATCTTTCATAAGATGAAACCAATAATTTGTCTTATTGATAATTGCATAATGTAGGGAGTAAGCCTAGTTCTCCTCTACATGCCATATTTGATGTTTCTATGTCAACTCCAAGTCCAAATTTACAAAGCTTAGTATGAATTCTTTCTAGAAAAAGATAATAAGTTTCTTTTGATATAAAACTATTCAAATATTTGTGTTTCTTGTGTGGTGTATGACCCAATT
This sequence comes from Mytilus edulis, assembly GCF_963676685.1. Classification (NCBI taxonomy): domain Eukaryota; kingdom Metazoa; phylum Mollusca; class Bivalvia; order Mytilida; family Mytilidae; genus Mytilus; species Mytilus edulis. The sequence continues at coordinate 55,797,289 of NC_092349.1, read as the reverse complement.
TTCAGATCCACACAACAAGATTGGTCCGAATGTATGGTTAAAAATATGTAATAAAGTTTGGACTTTCTTTCACTGAAAAGGTCTGCCTTAAATTAAAGTACGCTTAAGTAAACTTTCATTCACTTATTAAACAGTTTTGTCTTTGCTATTTTGATCTACCAGATGCTGAAAAAAACAACATTTCTAAGTATGTGTATTTCAAACAAATGGTTTCCTACACAGCTACTATAGTACAAGTAATCTTGGTGTAAAGTTCTAAAGATGCATAGCAACTGTGCATCTGAACTGGTAAATCAACTGCACAGCTGTAAAGCTGTAGATAAACTGTACGTCTGTATAAACTAGACATCTGTAAAACTGTAAATAAGCTGTGGATAGATATCGTATCACACAAGATGCAGTGGTAGAATCTATATGTTTAGCTTATACACAGACTTAAAAACGTGTGCTTAATGTACATTTTTACAGAGCTGCAATTTATATACAATTTTTAAAATGTACAGTTTATAAACAGTTTTACAGATGTACAGTTAATGTACAGTTAATATACACTTTTACAAATGTGATCAATCCAACCTCTATTCCTTCAGGAATAACTATATGTTTTCTCTTCATTTATTCAAATCGCTTCTCTTCATGCAGAATTAAAGGAGTAAACACCGGGTAGCTTTGATTCAACGACGGCTGAAATAATCCAAATTATATACATTGCGCCATCAATGGTCATTAGTACTAGCATTGGTTACGAAGGCTGGAATTATTCAAATTATATACATAGCGCCACCAATGATCATTAACACTACCATTAGTTCCCTATAATTGTCCGCTTCATGTTCTATTTTAATAACGTATATTGTAAGTTTAACTCGCCAAGTGCAAATGATGTCTTTTTTATGAAGGTCTTATCTTATCAAAGTGATTTGTTTAATTACAGAGGTTTTTGCATTATGTAGTAGTTCATCTGTTAGCACGTATTTAATTTTCAACGCCAAGAGACTAACCTTAGGCGAAAAAGTGTGTGTTGTTGTAATTCCGAGTATATCTAAAGACCAATAGATACCTTGGATGGTCGTTCCTACAGTCAGGAACGGCCGATTGCTCTTCAGTAGAATGTATCGTCTATGTTAGCCATTATTAGTTTCCGTTACAAACCTGCTCGTGCATTTTTCATTGTTATTCAACGCAAAATAATTATTTAAGAAACCTGGGACGATCCCATTTCACAAAGGATTTCTATTGTCTAATTATTGTACCTCGAACTTATTTACCCGGTGTAGGTCTTTAAGTAGAGGTTCAATTGACTTAAAGTAGTTAATCGGGCATGACTAATTAAATACGCCCTCTTAAAATCAGGGGGTCCGAAATAGGATCGGGAAAAAAACACCCAGCAAAATACCTTAATTTACAATTAAGAATTTAAATATGGTGAACCAACACCCGAGGTGGTAATTCTGCGGTAGAGTAATATAGGGTGGATACCACACGGTATTCACAGTTGTCTTTCACTATAAAAGTAAATAAACGACATTAAAGACAACAACACATTAAGAATTTGTTTGATTCAAAGTGCTTTTGATCAATAATCAGGCGGTATTTGTGGAAATAATAACCTGTCCCGAACCGGGAGATGTTGGCTGCAATAGGAATTTATTTATAAAAAAGTCCATATCTCATTTACTTATAGTGGCCGTTATTGATTGTAAATTCATGACGTTTTGTTTATGACATTCGTCTATCGTGGAGGAAAATGAGGGAAGGAGGGCTAATAGCTTAACTTACGAGTCCGATCATTATGGTTGAAATCTATTCTATTACGGCATACGTTTTACCTCTAGCGAACGCTCTGCCTTATTGTAAAAAGTGCTACTCTAAATTTGTAAGCATTTCCTTCAGATTGATCCACTTTGAATCTAGTCAAGAATATGCATGACATATTTGCCACTGGACAAAAAGAAGCAATAAATTAATCAGCTTCATGTAGTGATGTATTTGTCCTCAGTTGATTATAGTCTCAAACAATTTTCCAATTTTTATATATTTCATTATTATTTACATTTGAATTTTTATGCGTAAATCTTAGCATGTCTTCCATCATTTTTCTCTTTGCATTTAATCTTTTTGTAACATTAAAAAACGTTGTCGTAGTACACATCAGGGGTTACATTGTATAATTTCCAGCAAAACTAATAGGGGACTAGAACAGAAAAACAATTTTCAATGAGTGGCAATAACTCATATATTAAAGCGTACAATGACGGCTGTCTCGTCTAGGTGACAACATTTGCTGTTTCAAGATTATTTATATCTCAGACTGGTATAGTTGTCATAAAAGCAACAAAAAAAAAAATGACAAAAAAAAGGTTGACAACAATTTATAAAAAGATTCAACTTATTTTGGGCGTTTTATTTTTTTATATTGTCTTGATGATCGGTTTTCTTATATTTTTTTTTTTCATCTACTACTGTTCTAGCAAAAGTCACAAAAAATGTTGTTAAAATCAGCCATGCGACTTATTTGAAAAGATTTAGCTGACCTTTCTTGTTTGTTTACACATTTCAATCATTCAGCTCGTGCGTAGATCGTCTTTCCCTCGACTGTTTTTTAAAGGTAAAGATAGCGTGAAATTTTCACTGCACCAGGCATCGGATATACATTCCTATCATATTTTGATCGGACAAAGCTGCGTATTCATATAACCAAAAGGCCAAACGAACGCACCCATTTAGCAAGGGTATACTGTGGGACGGGAGAGGTCTAGAGATGTCAATATTTCTATACCCAAGCGAATCATTTGGTTTTGAATAAAAGGAGATAAAGGTATACATTAATGCGGTAGCAACCCAAAGACACAGATAAATAAAAATATTTAGAATCAACATTCGGTCTTTTTTTTTATAGAAAGATGGGTATACAGAATATAAGCTCAAAACCGACCCATGACTATATAATAGTTATACGGAGTCAATTCAACAATATATATCCGAAAACGCACATTTGATTTAATTATATTATCGTCAAAGATATCCCAACAATTACAAGTGTTTGGTTGAAAAATTTCACCTGCCATAGTTTAATTTTGATTCGTGAAAATTTAAGAAAATGGAATGTAAACCAGTAAAAGAAAAACCCTTCACTGTATAATAAAACGGTAAAATATATAATGATAATGGATGACGACCAGCGGCAAATAAAATAATATTCAGGACGATTACATGTAAATATAATAAGAGTATTAACCCCGTTTTTACTAGACTGACAAGCTGAGTCGGTTTTTTTTTGTGTAAGTTCACAAGATATTAGTTCGCAGGAAGAAAAGTCACCCGACCCGGACACATTTCCGACTCTGAGCCGGCCAGTCTGTGCTCTCAGTCTATGAATCCATGCGTTTAGCGTTGAAATAGAATACCAATTTAATTAACGTCTTTGTTTGAGTCGTTCGGGATTCGAACAAATGACCTCCCGCTCTCGAGCCGAACGCCCCCACACGAGACTAACCAAGAGAGCGGTAGGGATCGGTAGTACAGAATATCATATTAAAAACTAAAGTACAATACACAATACAGTTTCACAGAATTCTCACAAATACTTAAGATAGCTAAAAGTATCTAACCTAAATTGGATGCGTGAAATTATATTTTAAACTACATGTAAACATGGATGATCGACTTCAGGGTGGATTTTATGGATCAATGCTATCGGCAATTTAAAAACTCTTGCACCTTTTATTCGAGTGGTCCGAATATTGCCAGCTGTTTCAAGTCTAAATTTCTGTCCTTATTCAATATGCATGTACCCTCATTTTCCAGAGGCATTTTAAAGTTTCACGTCCAACCTCACTGTCGACCTCCTATTGTACGACCTATCTACTGTATTTGAAATTTATGTGTTATAGTCATAAACATGCATGAAATATTTGCTTCTGGACGGAAAGCAATCAACAATCAATCAACTTAATTGATTTCTCTGTACTAATACTTAGCACACAAAGATACTTCCATTTTAAATAGGTTTTTTGGGGGGTGGGGGAGGGGGGGTCTCTTCAGTTTATCACAAAACTGAATTCTAATTAAAAAAGTTTTAAATATTTTTTTACTATGGTTCTTATCTACTGTTTTAATACGATTTATAACATTTTAAATGTTTTGCCAGGCAAGGATAAAAGATAAAAGTTTTTTCAGGCTTTTTTGCTTTAATTAGACATGAAAAGGGAATAACGGACGACTAAATTAAAGAGTTTGTTTTCATATAATGCATTGACCTACGGTATATATCTCGCCTCACAAGTTTTGATCGGGCCAGTGAAACCTAGTTTAATACGGTTTTATTCATTGAAGTTTGCATGCATAGTTTTTTATTTAAAAAAACACAAATAAAGCTAGATCTTTTTATTAGTTGGACTGAATAGACAAAACTTTTTTGCATTCGCATGTAACGTAATGTATGAAAATAACCAAATCAGATACAAAAGGAACATTTACCGGATGAATATTGTGGAGGACCTTATGCTTCTAGGTGTGTCCGATTAGAAGTTCTGAAACTAACTGTTTAAAAAACTAATTGTTGGAAGAGTTTTAACTTTACTTACTGTTTTCTAAGGTCTGATCCTTATGAATCTATTTCATGATTACTGACAGATCAAAAACATCAAGTATATATAGCATGAAGTTGTTGGGCATACTATTCATTGGTCAATTATAAATGAGGTCTGTATGGGGTTTTGATTGCCTGATTTATTAAATAAGAAATCGTTATTTTGAAAAGTTGGATAAAAAAATATAAATTTACCCCCTTATTTTGTAAAACTATCATTTAGTGTTATTTAGATGCTAATTTTTTTTTATCATCAATAATAATTATATGATGTAATGCCATTAAATTGGTCCGTTTTCATTTCAATTAACTGTTAATTGTATATATCAGTCTGAGTACTGTTTAACTATCATTTAAGTTGAACATATTTAGACTCGCCCAGTTCAGGGGAATTAGGTTTCTGCAAGTGCTTTTTATGTACTTTTCTTATATTTTTGACGGTTTGTAAGTCAGTAAAAGTTCAATGATTAAGTTAGTATTGACATTCAAAGACCTCCTCACAAAAAGGGCTGTTCAAATCCCTTCGCCCTTCTGGCTCGGGGATCTGATCATCCCTTTTTGTTCGGAGGTCTTTGAATATCAATATTAACTTATCATTGAACTTTTACTATTACGAAGAGCATGATTTCTGGGTAGTTCTTCGGACATCTCTAGAGGGGTTATCTGATGACCTAAAACTAACCCTACGAAAACTATTGTGTCATAATCAACTATTAGCAATGGTGAATGTATAATAGCTTACCATGAAAGAACACAATAACTTTTATAATATGTTTTAATTGAAATGCAATGGTCAGCTTTCCAAAGATTTAAAAATACAATACCTAGAGTGGGAGGTTTTTTTTCATGTATTATTGACATTTTATTTATAATTTTTTATATTAAGTTTTTGTTTGTATAATTTTAATCACATCTAACGTGTGTTTTGTTGTTATTCGTATGTTGTGAAACGGTTTTTTATATGCCTTCGAGCTAAGTATTTTTGTTATACTTTTTTTATATGGATATTACATTCATCTCAACATTTACATCAAAAGCAATAAATAAAGTTACATAAAACAAAGCGCTAAATTAGTAACGTTATCAGTAGCGCAAACAAAATGTGAAAAAGGATAGTTGCACTTTGAAATTCCTGGTACTGTACTTAGTTAGTACAATATCACAAGTCATGCATATCCAACTATAGCAGTCATCACGTGACTTTGGCGACGTCACACATCACCCGTATCAAGCCCAAGTAAAATGTATAGAAATGCACAGGGGCTTTCAGGAATCGATAAAATACATTACTTTTAATTCATGATAAAAAAAGTGTGGAAATATATAGTATTTCCTCATATATTTAGAAATATATTTAAGTCTTTTGGAAAAGTTCAAATTTTGGTCTTCTCCCTTCCGAATACTTTTGAAAATTTGTCTTGTTGCCTCGATAAGCTCACATTGTTAATTGGTTAGCTGCATACTTTATAAAAACATTAATATATATATTTGGAAATAATATTACTGCTTAAAATGATATGCAATATGCGCATATGTGTCAGTGCTTTGAAAATAATGTTGCTTTAGATGTATTGTAATATATATGAATACATGCAGTGGTAATCCTATTAAACGAACACAATTCTACTTCATCCGATGCATATACTGATGTTGTATATCTCTTCAGTGATGCTCGAGCCCAATGTTTTTTAAATCGTAAACATAAACTAAACATTAAAATGATAAGTATAGTTTTAAAGGACGTATTGCCAAACCTAGCCAAGTAATCAGATCTATGCATGATAGAATATATCACTTTTAATGATTTTTCTACGATTGAATACTATTTCTATTTAGGTTTTTGAGATAAACATTAAAACACGTGTTGTATGTTTGTTCTCCTCGAAATAGTTGTAAAAAAAATTGTTTTGAGTACTTCTCATGCAAGTTTGTACTTTGATAAAATAGGTCATTGCATAGATCTGTAAGTGTTGGTACTGGCTGACTGTCACAAATTTAGACGAACATTGGCAGTAGAATTTCATTAGAATGTTCTATTAGTTTGGAAATTCCAGTAAATGCAAAACTTACAGATCGATTTTCTGTGTTGTTTAAGGGAGTTGACTATTTTGCATTGTATTCATCTGATGAGTCAAGTTTTTTTTACTGATTTTTATAGTTTGTTCTTTTGTGTTATGCTGGTGCACTGCCGCCCAGGTGAAAGTTAGGAGCGGGTTAGGAGCCCGCTAACATTTAAAACACCGCGATATTATGTAATATATACCTGTCCTAAGTCCAAAGTATGCAGTAGCTGTACTGTGTTACTGTATATCATATTTATTTGTGCTTTTTCTTCTGAACATGTATCAATTTGACAATTTGTTGTAAAAGTTTATATCAAATTTCAACAAATACGTTGTCAATAAGAAACATCAGCCTACTTATCACTTTTCATCTGTGTATAGATCTCATCTGTGTAGCATGTATTATCTGTTTGCTCACTATTTACCAAATATGCCGTATGATATCCCAAAGTAATAAATGTATAGCGTATGCTAACGTTTTATGTTGAAAAGCATTGTGGTGTATTTTCTTTAGACGATTTTTCAATTTCACATGGGAAATATTGGTACACAAGGTTAAAAATTTCAAAGTTTTGAGAGAACTAATTTCACAATAAGGTCAGCACGTTAGTTCTACAAACTTGTTCCACATGTACTAAAGATAGAAATAGATAAAGGAAAAATCAAACTATAAAGGAATAGGAATATATAACTTAATATTTGAATCTTAGAGCTATCTGTATGGGAACAAAACAACAACATTACAAAATGGCGAAAATAAATTGCCTCAAAATATAATGTTATAGGTTAAACGCGAGAAATACAATCTTCGAAAATAATTTCTCATGGATACAATGTATAAGACATATGTTTTTGAAACTCTTCCTTCCGGTGATATTCAATATGGTGGACATAGAAATATTGATAATTTTTCATCTTCATTTTTTTTAATCATTTTTCCAAATTTAAATAAAATGGTTTTGTTTAACTGTCCATTAAATTTTTGGCTTTACGTCATCCTCAAAACCACTAATTCTATTCAGCTATATATGTTAAAATACAAAATTAACACTTCCGGTAAAAAACCAATATGGCGTAACTTACAAAGATGAGTCCTCAATCCATATCTTCGGTGTAGAGATTTGGATAGACTGATTAAAACAAAAATAAAATCACTAAAGTTTTTAAACATCTTAAGTTTATAATGACTTATTTATGGCCGTTAACACATGTTTATTCAAAATAGGAGAGCTTATTTTTCAAATTTACAAAGATCGTGGGATTGTTTCTTACATCTATAATGTACACGCTCCTGATAAGATGAAGAGGCCTCACAAAGAGTTGTCCAAAAGGTTCCCATGGATCATATTTTCCCCTTTGCCATTCATAAGCGATGGACTACATATAGTTAGCATAGGAACCAATACCAAGCTTGTTATTCATTCGTACCCGCCATGATATGTTGCACGTTTTACTTGCTGAAAAAGACTAGACCGAGTCGTGGGAATGGCCTCAATTAGTATTTCCTCTTCCAAAAACACATTTTTTCTTGCTTCGTTAACCCCATCTGATAAGTTTGTTCGATCTTACAACAAAACCACGTATCGTTCTATCAATGACATTGTCAAATTCATATCTGGTGATGTTGGCTGATCAATCATCATTCTAAATGATAGAGCAACATCTTTAAAGACCATCCATGTCACCAACGCAGTTCCTTTTCCAGCAAACGTGTAATCTCTCAATGCCTAGTGTATTTGGAAGGTCGTGGATAGATATATATCTGAAGCTTTTCCCACTTTCAAATGCAAGCCAAAGTTTGTCTGCCCTATGTTACTGAAAAGTGAAACAGCAATGACAGCAACATCAGTATCGACTGTTCGAGTCATGACTCAGTTAAGTCTGTGTTTCACTGCATTAGACACATGCATCTTGATTCAAGTGTCAGCCTCTTCACGTGAACATGATCCTATGCTTGAAATATCACCTTGTGGTGGATAACACAGAACATCCTGAGCAATTGTTGATACACCTACCCTTTCCTCAAAATCTATTGAGCAAGCTGTTGCGAATGAAAACTTAAAAGTTCTTTCTAATTGTCATAATCTTGTTTTGACTCTGGATTCGTCTGTGTATTCCCTTTTCCCCTAAATGTAGCTCTTGCTTCTTATAACAAGTGCTCATGATATACTATCTTATCTACCTCGAGATGTATTTCAAGTTAATCACAATGTTCACAATTAAGGGGCTGACAATAGAATCATGGTGCATGTGTCTGATGCAATGAAACACGAACTAAAACGAGTCACGATTCGAATAGTCGTTACTGTTTCGCTATTCCTTGACAGGGGTAGACGAACTATGGATTGTGTTTGGGAGGGCAAAAAGCTTTGGATAAATATATATCAATGACCTTTCAAATGCACCTGGCAATAAGTGATTATACATACTATTGTGATCCATGTCTTTACCAGTTGTGATATGGTTCTCTGATTGCTTGAAAAGGAAAAAAAGACTGCGTGGTAGACATTGATGGCATTTGAAAATGTGATTTTGAAATAAAGAATGATGATTGATCAGCCTAAATCACCGATGTTTAACTGTAGGTTCACACAAACTTATCAGATGGGGTTAACACGGTTAGCGAATCAAGAAAATAACTATTTGCGCAAAAGGGAAGACTAATTGAGGGTATTCTTTCAACTTGGTCTAGTTTTTTCCAGCATGTAAAACGTGCAATATACTAAGGCAGGTGTTTAGGGGGACGAGCTGGGAATTGACTCTATGCTACCCAGATCAGGCTCTAATGGATGGCGAAGAGACAAAGATGATAACTTTGAAATAACTCTTTCTAAGGCCTCATCATTTTGTCAGAAGCTTGTACATTGTGGATGTAGTGGGGAATGCGGTTCAATGCCAAAAAATGCTACATCCTAAGCATCAGAAACAAAATCCATAAAATCTACAGTTTAAATGGACACATACTACAACAAGTCAAATATAACCCGTACCTAGGCCTAAGACCTCAAATGGACCACCCACATATTAAAGTGGCAAAGAAAGCAAATTCAACACTAGGCTTTCAAAGAAGAAACTTGAAATATTGCCAACAAGATTGCAAACTAACTGCTTACATCTCGCTCGTTGATCAAAGATTGAATATGGATCCATAGTATGGGACCCCTACACGGTAACAAACATAAATAAGCTAGAAAGGATACAACGGCGAGCGGCAAGATTTATCACCATAGATTACAAGTCAAGAGAGGACGGGTGTGCCCAACTGGAACTACCATACCTCCAGACAATTGCAAGACGAACAAGCTAGAAGTTGATATTTATGTGCAAAGTGGTTTAGGGGCTGATTCCCGCTATTGACCCAGACGAATTTCTCAAAAAAGGACGTCCTATGAGAATCATAACTGCCAAGAAGTTCGAAGAATACCACGCAACAAATATTGTGGAAAAGCAAGTAAAGAATCACTCTAAGGGTTTTGACATTCCACTCAGCAAAACACCACAATACTCAATCTCATTCTTTGTAAAGACAGTGATCGCGTCGAATCAGCTAGACGACACTGAAGTGCGTGCATCAAGCGTAGAAAACGTCAAATCTGCTCTAACGTTTCGTCAATAAATCGGCGGCGCTCTCTCAAATCGTTAAAGCCATAATTGGTATCGACAACGTATGCATACATATACAGATAAAGGGGATTTCGCGGTCGTTGTTAATGTGGAAAATCTGGTCTCCCGTGCACTGCTGTGTTTGCATGTGGTGGTGACTGTGAATAAACATGTATTTTTAGCCAAATAGTAGTAATTTGAAAAAAAGTTTTAGTACTTCTATAATTTCATTTTGTTTTAACCAATCTATCTAAGACTCATTTTTGAAATTTACACCATATTGGGGTGTTTTTTCCGGAAGTGTGATTTAAAAATTTACAATAGAATAAAATTAGTAGTTTTGAGGATAACTAACTACCAATAGTTTTTGAAGACATCTTATCTATATTATATATCCAACAGTAGTATATAACAAAGTTTGGTACCAAATATTATGTTAGTAGCATGATAATAACACCTTTTCACATACTAGCCTTCGATAAAGGGCTGTATGATGTCCGCCATTTTGAATTTTACCGGAAGTGAGACATTTTTTTCAAATGCCTCCCTATCTGAAATAGAAGACAAATAGTTGCGGAAGGTCTTTGCCAAATCTTTGCCAAATTTTATGCTTGTAGCAGGATGTGCACAATTCATAAGAAATATGCTTGTAGCCGCCGGACTAGTAGAGTTTTCCAATAGATTTATTAAAAAAGATAATTCCACTAAAGTACTAAAACATCTTTTGAATTACTTATATATTGGCGTAAATGCATGTTTATTTTTAATCAAAACCACAAATACAAAACAGTGCACGGGCGACCCGATTTTCCACGTTTACAACGACCACGGCATTTTTTCTTACATATTCAATGTACAAGCTCCTGACAATATGACGAGGCCGCAGAAAGAACTGCTCAAAAGGGTTCTCATTTATCATCTTTTTCCATTTACTTTCCATTAGCGCCTGGACAAGGTTCCAAAGAAACCAATGCCAAGCTCGTTCCCCATACGCAACCGTCTTGGTATATTGCACATCAGGGAACTAGACCGAGTCGGCAGAAAAAGCCTCAATTTGTCTTGTCTTTTGCGCAAACAGTTGTTTGCTTGCTTTCTTAAACCAAATCTGACGGTTTTGTTTTGTGTATCGTGCACCAAAACCACGTATCGTCTTTCAATGACGTAATCAAATCAATGTTCGCTTTTCAATATTCATTGTAATTGCTAAAGTCACATCTTCATGTGCCATCCATGTCTTCCAACACAATCATTTTCCTTTTCCAGCAAACGAAGATACCGTATCACAACCGCGAAAGACATGGAACAGAGGAAATGTGTCTGATCGCTCGATGTCTAGTACATTTAAAATGTAATGGATGCGTATATGCCTAACGCTTTTCTATTCTTAAATGCTAATCTTCAAAGTTAACTGGATATTAAAAAAATACGAATCGACCACATAATAAGCAGAAATGAACAATTTATTCAGTGACCATTGTCCTTATTATTGACACAATAGTGTAAGAAACAAAATTAAGAAATTACTTTCTGCTTTCGTTATATGATATATTCAATATACACACTATATCAAGGTAGATACATGGTATACCGCCATCTTGGATTGTACAATCACAGTACAAAATCGGTCTAGTTAATTGTCCAAATCTGCAAATTTTGAGACAGATTTGCAATTTAATGGTTAGACTGTTAATTTAGATAAGGAAAACTTGGTGATTTATTGTATTATTCAAAATATTTAAACAAATATCATTTTCTTTTGTATTTAGAATCATTTTTTTCAAATGAGCCATTTAAGGGGAGATAACTCTTTTGTAAAAAAATTATACTGGACTAATAAGGAAAATTATTATTTTTACTTGTAGCAAGAAAACAAAATCGGTGACCCCCTTTTTTCTTTTTCTTTTCTTAAAACATGTAATGAAACCTATCTTTTCACAATTTATTTTAAAATTCTATCTCATAGAATGTTTTTTATGCACACAAATGTGTTTTTTTTCATGAACAATCTAACCAAATTTAGGCAATTTTCAACGACTCATAGCTTAAAAAATAGCACGGTGACCCATACATTTTATTATATTTTTGATATAAGCATAGTAAAATCTTCATTTTGGCAAATTATAAGAAAATTCTGTTTCAAAAAGTATATACTTATGATCTACCTTAACCACCAACAAAGGGTGCAATAATTTAATATTTTTCATGTTGAAAATTTCAAAAAACAATACGATACACGTATCTTGGGTTATGCTGTAAAAGAACGAAAGTTAGAAAATCGTGAACCCGTTAACCTACGACAAAAACATGACATATATGAAGATTTTCCTATAATTTGCAAACAAATTTAGTGGTGAATTATTTTTAACTTACTATAAGGGAGCGCAGTCAACGAATTTGATTGATTTTGGTAAATAAATAACACATAGCTATATGTAATTGTTATCCCATGATGAAGCGGTGTGTCAGTGTAAGGTAATCCCCGATGGCCGGAGGCCAGAGGATGATCTTACACTAACACACTAAGTCCGAATGGAATAACTATTTTACATCCCAGCTGTTATAGATTAGATGAAAAAACATTTGCTATTCATAACATCTGAAATATCGCCCAGCTCTTGTTTACCAACTCGTCCCACTTAAGAAAAAGGGTAAAAATATCATAGAATAAAGTTCTGCCAACTCGCCCCACTTACGAAAAATAGAAAAACCACACTGAATTTAGTCGTGACAACTTACCCCACGTATCAGAGAAAGTCGTCACTTAGATCGTACATGCAGTACTAGAGTGGGGCGAGTTGGTGAAAAAGTGGGGCGATTTGGTGTTGGGCGATTTTTTTATTTCTTTTAAATAAGTTAAGTTACTGAGTCCTGTTGTAGGGGTTTGATTTATGGGTTTATATTCGAAATGTTTTGAGATCGAATCCCAGCATAGACACTGGATTTTGTCTTCACTAATTGTAAATGTTAGTCTTCTCCGTATACATATATCTAAGTTTTATTGCGGATTTAACATTCCCGCCAAAAAGTTACAGAACAAAGGAACGCATGCAGAACAAGGAAACTCCAGCTGGGGTGATCTGGTTGGGGTTATCCGACTCAGATCACCCCTGGTAGAAAAAAGGAGCTGGGATGTAATTGGTATGATTGGAAAGAGTCATTGTCTACAGTTGTTACACGTTTTTTTAAAACATGGGTCAAGGCGTAAATTGCAGGGAAGCGTAAATTCACATTGAGACAATTTGACGCATAAACGTATACACATAAGAGCGAAATTTTTTAGAATTTTGTAAAAGATTATTACTATAGTTTCTATAGTAAGGACTATTTTAATATTTTTTTGCAAAATATGATCGATATTGACTTTTGTATTTATATATGTAGGGTGCACATTTACAATTTTCATTTATCTGGAAAAGAACAGTGACTTTGACCTGATGTGAAATTTTTACATTAAATTAGATATATTATGTATACGGAATCACTTAAGATTTATTTTTATAGATTTTATAATTTATAAGTTGCCCTCACAGAATGTTATTTTTTTCACGTCTTTTGATAGGTATAACGCATAATGAATTGAATTTCAAAAGAGGTCTGAGTATATCGATGTCCTGTCTGTAGAAGTAAGAAATACTGCAAACGATGAAAAAGGGGATGAGTGTCTGTCAAAATTTAGAAAACAAAATCAAAATTGAAATAGGACGCTTAATTATTCCATCGTTCACACTTGTAAAATTTATTCAGCGATCTAATATAGTTTATCTACAAAACGAGGGTTATGTACAGCATCGATGTATTCTTCGAGCAGTTGTAGAAAAATTGTCGAAGCTAGCAGTAGATATAACGATTCATGTTCTAATGTTAGCTTAAAAGTTCACGGACCAGAAGTCGATTTCACAAAAAAAACTTACGACTATGATTAATCGTAAGTATACTGATTCGTTCATGACTTAAGACCAATCTTAGTCGTAAGTTTTTTTTTGTGAAACCGACCCCAGGTCTTGATCAGAGAGCTTATTTCTATTTTTCATGCGCATTCAACGCTTTTTGTATATTGCAAGTCAAAGTAATAACAATCTGATGGTGGTGGCGGCGACAACAGCATTAACTATTTGTAGAGCTTTATATATATATATATATATATATAAGAGGTTAGAGGAACTGTATGATTCATACTTTATTTATAGATACGTTGTTTAACGAAGTACTAGTCTGTCATATATGATTACTAGTATTGTCCTTGAAATAATTGTCATGGTTCAGTGCCTGTTAAAAAGTTGCATCGTGTTTTTTCATCATATGAGTGTTTCATTTATCATGAGTTCTATAATAACTATATTTGACAACTAGTATTATTCCAACCGTCAAACATGGTTTACTTGACCTCGATTGACTTCATTTCATGCATAAGTGAACAAGGTTTGTTCCATGGTCAAGTACGAATCTCAGAAACTTAAAGTGGCTTTGTAGTTGGTCAAATATATTTATATGGAATGGTAGCAACGTAATCTTTATGGCATAGTATCCGTGTTGCTTAGTCTTTAGTTTTCTATGTTGTGTCATGTGTACTATTATTTGTCTGTTTTTTTTCATTTATAGCCATGGCGTTGTCAGTTTATTTTCGATTTTTGAGTTTGAATGTCCCTCTGGTATCTTTCGCCCCCCCCCCCCTTTTTTTTTATCTTACCTTAACTTATTAACATGAATACATTTTAAAGATAGAGTTATGTTATACTTGTTGTATAACCATTAAAACTTTCTTTAAGACTTTCGACATATCCAGTCATGATAATTAATGTAGTTAAGGTGGTAACAACACTACAAGAAGATAACTCTGTAAAATCAGCTAAAGGTTTTGATTACGTTGTGTTGTTAAGAGAATATTAAGCTTCTCAATGATCAAAATTAGTGTTTGTAAAACTGCTATATAACCAGTGTAATTTTATTGATAAAATGGTTGGTTCAAATTTTGTGAATTTTTTTTATTTTTGTCAAAGGTTCAACATGTTCAAAGTCAATGTTTTGTCAAAATTTTATGAAAATTAAACAAGCCAAATTAATTTTACCACCTTAAGTTACAATATACTTTCGCCAGAAAACATAGAAAAATCATAGAAACAAAAATGAGCATGAGTGGCAACAAATGAAAACAAAAGTTCTGTTTGTGTTTTGTGCCGTTTTGATGCGTTGAGCCTTTTTTGTACAGTTTGTTCTTATTTTGTGTTGTTACATTATTGTCCCAGGCAAAGGAAGGGTTTATTGCAGACAAAAGTGTTTAACTCTGCTACACTATGTATGCGTCTGTTCAAAATAGGGCACATGTAATTCATTGGTTGCTGTTGGTCGCTGTCTGTTATATTTGCTTTCTTTGATGTCATAAATAGGACCATTAGGAGTATTTTTGGTTGGTTTGATTCATAATTTGTTTTGTCGGTGACTTTTATTGCTGATTATTTAATTTGAAATTTTAAACTACCGAATTTGTTAAAAATGTATGTTTAGCATTAAAATAAACAAATTCCAATTTTAAACAAGGTAGAAAGATTAAACATTCATATTAAGTTGTGAAATAACTGCAGTTATGTCTGCTGTAACGGTTGTATAACTTTTAGCAATAACGCACGGTGCTACATTTTTGTTTTCATGACACCGAGGGTGATTTTGGTCGACAACATCATGCAGGACCATAACATAGACTTGAGGTGCTATATTCCGTAAGAGAAATGAAACTGTCCGACTCTTATACCACACATATAAGAAAGAAAAAAATGTATTCAATGAAAAGTGTAAAGTTCTGAAAACTGATATAAAGCATATTCCTCCGAACAAAATAACAATCTACAATCTGGCCATACAAATAAATAAATTAAACTTACATCCAAGCTCATTTGTTCTACCGGATCACCCCATCAAGAGTTTCTTTGTTTTGTATGCTTTCATTTGTTTTGTAACATTTTTGCGTGAACGCTTATTACAACAATAAAACTTAAAAATATATAATGAGAGAAGAGACACATTCAAAATTAACGTAGAAAAAATCCATTGTCTTTACTAAGATTCAAACTCAAGACCTTTAGCATATCAACCACGACACATACTCCTACACCAGAACGACTTGATACCAACTCTCAGTAATTTAACATATTTAAAGGAAGCAATATATTTTCATAAGTGGGGGCGAGTATGCAGACCTTTATTTAGTGGGATTTTTATCCTTTTCATAAATAAGGCGAGTTATCAGACTGATTGTTCAATGGGTTACCTTTTTCGTAGGTGGGGCGTGTTGATCAACAAGAGTTGGTTGATTTTTTAGAAAGTGGCGATTTAGTGTGAGCCGATTAGTCAGTTGGACGAGTTCCTGATGAAGGTAAATCCAGAAAAGCGCTTCGGACGCATGAAAATATTAAACGTGTTGTTTTCAATTTTTTTGTCATGGTTTCATATTTAAACATCGTGTTCGGGGGGTCATAAAGGGTGTATAGTATATCGTAACATATTAAGTATATTATAATGGTTGTGTGGCGTTATAAACTAGATTTTACGAATTGTAAATGTTTTTCCTCTAATCTTAAACAGCTGGGATGTAAAATAGTTATCCCATTTGGACTTGGTGTGTAAGTGTCAGATCAGTGATCTGACACTGACACACCGAGTCCTCATGGGATAACTATTACACACAAAAATTTATTGACTGACAACTATCTTTGTTATTGACCTTATAGTTTATGGAACACAATGGTTAACGGAACGAGATAATTCATTTTCTCACAATTCAAAAGTGTTGATTGAATTTGTAATTTAATTTCTAGTTTCTTGAAAACGACGTATAATTCACATATAAAGAAACGTGTTATGATACACACAATAATTTTACTTTGGATAAAAATGTGGTAAATTTCGAGTAAAAATTTAATCTTACTAAACGTTCTTTTTTGGCGGACAGATGGGTTTTCATTTATAGACAACTTAATTAAACTTCTTAAACGATTTTTCATTCGAATTATTAAATAACCCATCAAACAACATACATTGATTGTACTTTGAAACAAATATGAAATGGCAATAAAAAACAACAACAAACAAAACAATTTGTTTTTAGATTAATCATTGAACAGGAATCTAGATCTAGATTATCAATCATTGACAGAGCCAAACAGTCATCTATGCTCATTATTGAAGTAAATTAAACTAAAAAGGAACACACGGTACACTAAAACATATACGGTCAAAATGTTGGCAAATAAATTTAAAAAAAACTGTCCATTTGAAAAAGTGCAAGAATATAGGTCTTCGTGAACTTTAAATCAGAAAGTTAATTTTCAATGGTAACTCCAAAACTGCTTGTAACAAGTATAAAATCAAATTCAGTTTGATTATTGAAACGTGTGGCATGTAGTTCCAAGCTGCAGAACTAACAGTATCATCAGTAGTGGTACATGTATTTGGTTCTTCTTCATATGTTCTGTTCTGTCTTACTGGGAACTTTTTTGGTATTTCTGTGTACATGTAATGCCATTTCATCTTAGTCGAATTAGAATCAAAACACTCTACTGGCAAACGGACGTAGGACGAATGTAGCAAGAAATCATAAAATTCATCGGAACAGGAACATCCGAGCTCTCGTGTTTGATTGACAAGACATTGGATTATAAAAATCATACGACTGAAGAAAAAAAAAACATTGATAACATCGGTTTTGCATGATGTGAAAATATACATGTAACGTTATATATATTTTAGCTATACGAATAACTGGATGCGATTAGAAATTCACATTTGCTTTGCACTTTGGTAAAGGTAAAAAAAAAATTAAGCGTTATTTTTCATTTTCTTTTTGTATTTTGTATTTTATGTTTTAATTGGTTTTCAAAAATTTACTTTGATTAAAGATAAATTATAAAGAGTACATACATACAATAATGTTGCATTTCCGTTCTAGGCCTTAAAGTGTTTGTCCATTCTGCTGCAGATTTGTCGCAGTTCCTCCTGGCGAATATGTTAAGCACATTCCCTCTTTTTGAACCAATACACCTTAATCCATCATCTAACGCTGAAAAATATAATTTTGAATTTATGTTTTTCATTAAAGAGTCACAAAGATGCCTTCAATTCGAGCGTCACTGATGAGTCTTTTGTAGACAAAACGTACATCTGGCGTAAATACAAAATTTAATCCTGGTTTCTATGATAAGTTTATGTTCATCATGGAAAAACTCATGCTTCTTGAAACAAGGGCAAAACTGTCACTTTCATTGTTTTAAGAGGAATTCTTTTATATCGATATTGTAGCATTGAAGAACACAGATGTTTAGTAATTACAATCAGTCATTAACGGCAAGTAATTCTGACAAAAATATCATCAATAGTTTTGCAATACCCAGATGTATACTGAAATACCTTACATAAAACTTAGTAAGAAATACGTATAAATGTTGAAAAGAATTCTGATTGGTTCCCTAAAAATTTTGATGAATACACTGATAAAAAGTGAACAAATTATTTCTCCAAGCAAAGAACCTACTTGCACCAATGTTTCACTAATGTACTAGTATTTAAAATAGTACGTAATATCAGGTCTCCAACTTACCATTTACATTAAAACAGGCGCCAATTATAAAGGTGTTGAAATGTTCAAGGTGGTTCCATCTAGTCACTTCCTGAGGTATCTTCCAATTTGAACAATGGTTTGTAAAATTGCTGACACATTCCAAAAATTCGGTCATTTTTCTGAGAAAAATGAATATTGTCAAAAAATATTCAATTATAACCATATTGAATACTCGATTTCCCTACAAACATTTCTGATGAGTATTAGGCAAAGGTTGAATTTCGAATACCGAAAATATTGATATTGAAGGTAAACCTATTTGAGGTGAGTCCTTACAGATACATGTATTTTGTTTTTACCTTTAATTTTTTCTTAATGGCCTCTATAAAAATTGATTTGCGAATAGTATGCTTCCAGTGATGTTTCAATTGTAACGTCCGTCACCAAAGTTGGTACAACACATTTATGAATATATACATACCTGAAGTAGAAACTCTGGATTTTTTAAGCTCTGAAAGTATCTCAGAAGGTTGGTTCTTTAGTTATCACACACATAGTGTTAAAGATATAAAAAAACACAATTTATGGCAGTTTTATACATATTTATTAAATCCAGCTCAAATTTTGTCAAGTTTGCTGCACACATGAATAACAGAATTTGTAAAAAAGAATTCAAAAAATTTGCTCCATTAATTTGTTTTTTATTTGACATGAGATGGTCAAAACAATGAGCTTTAAAAAAAACATTATAGATCAACAGACTATTTCTTTTTTCAAAAAAACATTAAGTTACCCTGCCACAGTTACATGTACCAGCAGTAATTCTTCGTACAATGCACATCTTTTATAATTTGTCTGAAAAACATGAGAAAAGTGTGACAAAATTAAAAACTTTTGAATCAGAGTGGACAAAATTCACAAAATTGTTCAATATATCTATATATATATATATATAAATATAGACAAATATTAATAAATGTTTAAAATAAGTCGTGTACAGATTCTTATATTAATATAAACACAAAAAATCAGGAAAGTAGATAATGAAATATTATTAATATTGTTCTAACGTTTTCATCATTCACGGGATTCATCAAGATATGTAACTAAGTAACGTGACCACGTGGGTAGTGTGGCGTTACGTCATTGTTGTGCATAAATGACGTACTTCCTTTATGCATTTAGCTTATCTTTGAATGTTTTAATAAAGCGCTTCTTTCTTTATATTTCCTGTAATTATGATTTTCTTGGAATAAATGACTGTCAAAATTAAATGATGTAACAAACACTCTATCGCAACAGCAATATACACTTAAGGTAGACATATTGCTGTTTTCTGAGTTAGGTTGATTCTCCTTTATGCAATGTTGCTGATCATGAGCATCTCTATTTCAACTTTCTGCAAATGTGTGAACTTTGCCACTGATGTTGGTCTTGTGGGAAAGTATACACAGCCTAAAATAATTAAAAACATTATTATTCTAACTATTTAAAATTGAATATTTATTTCGAGCTGTGTATTTACTTCCATGATTATACAGACTGGTAAACTCATTAAAGAAGGAAAGATACTAGTTTATTTTCTTCAATTTAACATGCCAGAAACTTTTTTAATTAACATATCAATAATTTGTTTGTACTAAGTGATGACATTTGACTGACTTAATACATACAAATTACTGGAAACTAAGAAACAATAACAGTCTGCTGCTTCTGACCAGGAAAATTATATTCCGACAAGTAAGTATTTGCAAAAGTGTGTTTGAGCACATAAGAACCACCAACTATTGATATTATGACCAGTAATTGTAATAGATTTGGATGAAGACTGTGATAAATTTGAACAAGAAGTTTCATTGATTTTATTATACAAAAAAAGGTGGTTGTAAGACAAATAAAAAAAAAGTAATACCTCATCACTCTGGAGCTGCAGACAAACTTTTAAGTTTAAGTCTGTTTAAAACAGTCCAATATTATCTGGGGAAAGTGTGAAATAAATATTTGTCCTATAAGCAGACAGATGGACAAGTTGAATGTAATATAGCTAGGTCACTGAAACAGGAGATCACATTCAACTTACAGTTTAATTTTCCGAATAAATTCTAGTTGTTTATTCTACAGTAATTTAATAAATTGATAACGGGGTGCAAAATTCAAAAGCTAAATACAAGGTTAGGACTTTTATTTGACCACACTTGAAAACTGGGCCAAAAATGAAAAATCTAAGTTTTTGTTTAGTTTCAGCATATCAAAGAACCTCAAAAATTTAAATTTTGTTAAACCAAAGTAAGTTTCATTTTGGATCCTAAGGACCTTAGTGCAGATCAAAATTTTATTCAAGCCCAATATAAAATCGAAACACACAGTTAGATTCGGCAGATCGAAGAATCCAAATAATTTAATTCTTGATGAAATTTAACAGTTTGATTTTCGATCTTTTGGGCCTCAACGTTGACCAATTTAAAAACAGGGCACAAAATCCAGGATTTTTCTTTGCAGTTATATTTGGCATATCCAAAAATACATATATTTAGTACTTTAATTTTGAACCTTTTGGGCCTTGATATAGACAAATAAAAAAAAAATACGGGTCAAAATCCAAAATCGAAATACAAAATTAGATTAACCAATAATAATTCAATGGTTCGAAGAAATCGAACACAGAATTATTTTAGATCAGTGTGACCTTAATGTAGACCAATTCAAAAGTCTCATTAAATATTCATTAGAAGAGAACAATATATTGAGCACTTTAGTTACTAGTCAAAAGTTCCTCAGTTTGGCCAGTATCTCAGAAACCAATTACCAATTTCTATATTTGGTGTATTGAATGAAAGTAAATTACAAACAGTTCTTTATCAATGTTTATAGTGTTAATTTTCACCTTAATTATGTTTAGAAATTGGCAATTTTGTGAGTTTGGTCACAATTAACTTTCAGAACTGTCAACGAAAACAATCTTGCTCGGCATTTTGAGGCATTAAAATATGATTGGGAAGAAAATCGAAACTAGCCTGAATATAAGCATTCCAATTTCTATATATAATAGAAAGATTAATAAATTCAGGAAGATTAGATTTTTCGACAATTTGCATAAAATGAAGACTGGCTGAGCATGATTTTTATGTTTCTGAGTTTTCAAGATTAACCATCAGTTTTCTAAGCAGAAAAGTGAAAATGTATTCCTAAAGTACTATTGTGTAAAAGTTTTTTTTTCTTAATCATAGAAGATTTTCAAACGTATTTCTGGAAAGACTCATTTTGGTATTTGAAGACTGACATTTTTTTACAATGGAGATCGTTTTCAACAATGACATAAAGATTCATTTATTGTACAAGTTACAAATAAATGAATTCATTTCTTTTTTTAATTTGTTTATTCATCAATTGACATCAGATTTTTGTTTCAACTTCCCTGTAGAAATGAAATATATATTATACAGTAATATAAGATAATGAAACTAAAAACAATTTATGAGGTATACGTGTACATTTTTAACTGACTTAAATTATCAGGCCTACAGTGATCCTGAACCAAAGCTTAAAGGAGTCAAACCTATCTTCATTAAAGAATCAGACTTCTTTGGCAACAAAACTCCGTCAAAAGAACTTTGGATAACACAAGTAGAAATATACAAGCACTTGGACATAAGATCAAACCACAGTTTGTAAGAGGCATACAACATGTACAAAGAATAAAACAAATGTGGAAAATCTATCTAGACAGTGAGGAAGACAGAATGATGTTGCTAACAGGAGGTATCACATTAATAAGAAACAAGTCGGTACCTCTGTATTCCCAGATCCCATATTACCAAAAAGATGAGTGGTTAACAACAACAGTAAGAGTTAAAAACATCACACTATCAGCAGATGATGGTCAATTGACATAGAATTCAGACAAAATCATAGAATGATGTGTTTTGTCTTAAAACAGAGAAAGACTCAGGGTTGACAATATGGTTACCCACTGCTGGGCAGGAGACAAAATAGTCTCATGCAAAAAAGTTGACAAACCACTTCCAAGGTTTTTTACAATCAGTAAATACACAGCAAGAATATATCACTTTGCTCAATTGAAAGATACAGACATTTGCTTGTGCAATAAATACTAACTGAAAAGACATGATATAAATAAATATAAATAACTGTTCAAATGAATGGAAATACGAACTAAGCAATGAATATGTCCATAATCAAGATAATTGAATGCCCTTCATTTGTGAAAAAGAACATGGAAAAACATACTGAAACAGAAGGAGAAGAGCAACAAGAAACAACAACAGTTAATGATGACGAAAATACAAAACATGAAGAAAACAACAAACTGAAGTTCTTACAGAAAATGACGAAATAGAGGATACTGATGAACAACCTGAATTAAAAGATGGAGATGATGAAGACAATCTCATTCACTCTTTGCAGAAAAGAAACTTTTGGTGAAAGAGAAATATATCTAGATCATTTTGAGTCAAAATTTACTTGTCTATGAGTTTGCATTAAAAATTGAGGATTAATGCGCTCCATAGTATACTAATTTTAGATTTCCAGAAAACCAGGTTTTTGTTTTGGAGTACCTCTGTTTGATGGTCAGTTATTTTGTTAGAAGGCTTTAAAGGTATGGTGAAAATTGGCATGTAGAAAGCTGATACATGTACAATTAAGGATATACCTGGTTTCTATGAAGTTAAACTTAAGGTAAAATATTTAGAAAGCTGTGAAAATTGCAAAATTTGGTTCAACAGATAGGGATTTTTAATTGGTGGTCTGACACCTTCAACACATTACAATAGAATGTTATGTATCATACTTTAGAATATTTTGGTTTTAATAAACCCTTCATAAATTGGATAAAAACCTTGTATACAAATATAACTAGTTCTGTATCTAATAGCCAGTGGATTACAAATAACATTGAAAGTAAAATAAAAAAACAACTGTTTATACCAAAAAAATAAAATACCTTACAAATCTAGCATGTTGGGCATTAAAGAGCTTACCTTCCCTTCTAAAAGTGCTATTGTTGGCACTTTGCATGGCAATGAGCAACTGGTGCCAATAATTTACGTATGTCAATTCCCTTGCTGTTTAAGAATAAGCATAAGAAGAAAAACACTAAGCATGGAAGGAAGTCTTTACACATGTTTACTTTTGTGTTTGGTCTTTAAATGTATATGCATGAAAATCTAAAAAGGAAATGCATGATATTTATATTAGAAACATAATACATTGTCAATGATAATATAAACATGAAACTTCTTATTCCTACCTGCACCAACTGGAATAGAAAGAAACTAAACTTGTCATCCATATTTGCTGTTGGTGTATGTATATCTCTTTCAACTTTATCAGTGCTGTTGGTCGGCTGGAATGTTGACTTGCATCTCATTTATTGACGTCTCTAATATATCCATATATTATCTATATGCTTTTGAGTGAAAACTGAAATCTGTACAAGATGAGAAGTCTCTCTGGTATTTGTAAATCTGCATAACAGGCTTGCTAACGATGATTCTCCGAAACTGTCTTCTAACATTTCAAAATGCAAGGATGCATAGTATTGGAAACTCCCACAAAGACAATTATTTTTGAATGAACATTGTTGTGACATGTAATATCAGTTGGTACCGTTATTTGTTCTTTGACTATATAAGATATCTTATTGCACATGTATATCACTATAATAAAAAATGACAACTGTGACATTCTGAAATAATTTGCTTTACGTTACTTCTATTTTGGAGAAGTCATACCAGGAGAGAGAATGCTCAAGGTAGCACAGTAGTATTTCCTGGCCCACAGAAATGGTGATAACCTTTTTCAGAATTTCCACCACTTTATAACTCTGCCCAAAATTCTACTTACTTAGGTAAATGAATTACTTTCATTCCTCAGTTTGGGAAAGTATTTTCAGCAGATACTGTAAATTTTGTCCAATCACACTGTTCAGATACACTGACTTCATTGGAGTGAAAATACTATCGTTCAACCTCTAAAAGATTTCCCATGCAGTTAGGATATCTTTAAGGGTCTTCAAGGAGAAAAGTATCAGTACAAATATTGTTTTATGGAACCAGATTACATGTTTGATTTTACTACGATTAACTATGATTACTTTTGTCAAGTTAAAACATTAATATATCTTTGAAGATTGAACGTTTTTCTACTTTTAGTTTTGATTTGTGTATGCATTACTATGGAAAATTAATTTTAAGAATCAGGAACGGTAATGTTATGCAAACCCGAAAATATTTATATTTGGTGGTTGTAAAGTTAAGGGCAATCATTCAACTGTTTAAGCAATAAAGGATTTAGGTATTTTTCAAACGTTCATCAAAAATAAGGAATAAGATTATTGCTATCGTTTAGTTTAAACAATATTTATTCAAAAAGTGCATGAAATATAAATATACAATATAAATACAGGGATTCGGAAACAAGAAAAACTTATATAAATCCGTCTTGCTATCGTTTGAAGTAAAAAGTATCGTCCAATATAAAAAAAAAAAAAATGTGGTATGATTGCCAATGAGAAAACTATCCACAAAAAGCCAAAATGACACAGATATTAACAACTATAGGTCACCGTAACGCCTTCAACAATGAGCAAAGCCCATACCGCATAGTCAGCTATAAAAGGCCCCGATAAGACAATGTAAAACAATTCAAACGAGATAACTAACGGCCTTATTTATGTAAAAAAATAAACGAAAAACAAATATGTAACACATAAACAAACGACAACCACTGAATTACAGGCTCCTGACTTGGGACAGGCACATACATAATTAATGTGGCGGGGTTAAACATGTTAGCGGGATCACAACCCTCCCCCTAACCTGGGACAGTGGTATAACAGTACAACATAAGAACGAACTATAAAAATCAGTTGAAAAAGGCTTAAATCATCAGATGGACACAAATACAAGTAGACCGGATATGCCGTCAGAAAAAGGTTATCTTAATTGATAGTCAAGCTGAATGAATAACTAAACGACCCTAATAATTTCAAATAAAGAGAAAATGTTCTTACCTTGTTTCACACAATGCGATATAAGAAGTACTAAATAAAATGTGAGAATCAAAAGGAAAAAAATTATAGAATGGAGGAATGTAAACGCCATTCGCTGCACTATTGTTTCTACAGTAAGCGAAAACGGCAGGCGGGAAATAACATGTTTCATTCAAAGTCAGTAATGCACCATATAGATCTGCAAAATAATAATTCAAGAAGATTGTTTACTATTGACTAATACATATTTTTGACAGATTGCTGAACAAATTCAAGCTATTCATATTCATGATATTTGAAACAATTGTTTTATGTTATAATCTAACAATAAGGATAAAAAATTCACTTGATAAATAGTTAAGGAAAAATATACAAAGACAAAAAAAATACATTCCTTTTTAAAAAAATTATATTCAGTTGTATTCTCATTTGTAAAAAAATATAATCATATGAACAATAAAATAACTTTTGAAATGAAACAGTTACAATGGAATTAATTATATAATAGACATATATAAAAAAAATTGAATGTCTCATTGAAAACGGAATTTATTTCAACGTCACTGTGAAAATGCCTAACACTAAAAATACCAACCGTGAAATATACAAGAAATCATAAAGCTTCCAAGTAAATGCATTTTCTGTAGTACTCTTTAAAGAAAGTATTCATTCATATACATCATATGCCTTTTATATCATTAAATCGCAATAATGAATACCAAAAATACATTATTAATGAATTGGAGTGGTATGCCTGATTAACTGATAATTGCAATCATTTTGATATCAAAGTAATCTGTTGTCGGATTGTTAAAACGTTTAAATAGAACAAAATCATATATCATTGAAAAAACCTTTTGAAGTATTTGCAATCAATCAATAAAACAAAAAGACATATAATCTAAACCAATTATTTGTTTTAATGTCTACATTTGAAAAGGTAAGCACACATAGTTCTTAGTCCTTTAGAATATAATAAATAAAAAAAAAGGAATGATGTAATTTCGACACTTAAACTAAATAAAATGTCAGTTATAATATTACTTCGATTTGATTTTGATTTTTGATGTTTTAACGCCACTTTGAAGCACCGCTATTGCGTGGCAGCTAGAGTGCCCGAAAAAAAACCATCGACCTTCGATAGGAAAACTGACAATCCTAGTGAATTATTATTGGAGTTGAGTCCACCCGCACGAGCAGAGTTCGAACTCACAACCTCAGTGTTGACTGGCTAGTGTTTACAGTAGTAACTACTTAGACCACTCGGCCACCGAGGCCCCTTATGTTACTTCGATGTCCTGATCAATTTTTAATTGCCATATATGACATCAGAAGGACGTTTTACACTAACTATATGGCCATGTGAAATATGAGTCACAATAAGTGTTTTCGGGTAAATATCACATTGTTTCAGACTGTACAAAAAACAATGATCTTTTCTAAAAGTAAAACAACAAGCAAATGACTGAATACTTCCATTTACAAACATGCCAAAGCAATACACCTTCAAGTGACGGAGTCATATTTACACTATTACACTGAGAAATCTATTTTTTAATCAAATTTGCCATAGTATCATCACGGACATCTGAAGGGGGAAGACACATATTTACACTATAACACTAATAAATCTATTATATATTCAAATTTGCCATAGTATCATCACGGACAAAGATCAAACGTTTGGCAGTAAACATTTAATCAAATATGCCACACCAATACCAGAACCTATCATTCATAAACTTGTTGTGTTAAAAAACACATACACAAAAGTGACCCGAACTTATCCCACGTATCTGTATGTCATATTGGATGACTAACACAGCGTCTTCAGAGTTTAGTTCTGTCTGCGTAGTTTTACATAGACAATGAGACTAACTGTCTACTTGGTGTAATCATCATGCATAAACCTAACATCAACAAAAATCCACTTAAGTAAATTCAAAAGTATTGAAGACCTTTAGATATCCAAATCTATAGTAATCGAGTACCTTACACCATTTTTGTACACATGCGCAACAATATAAGAAAAACAACGGATGATACTATTAGTTCCTACTTTTGATGTACACGACCCGGTCTTAATTGCATAATCTGCAGGTTTTAAAGGGCATCTCCTCAAAGCTACATTGAACATTTGATGGACAATAATTAACATTGCATCTAAAGGTCTGTATCATTCTTACAAACCAAATATATGTACGACAAAGAATTCAAAAGCATATTAATTTAAAATTAGTTACAACCTTATCATCCTCATGAGCGGAACTGGGTGCATCGATCGAGTAAGCGGCTCTTGCTACAACATTTATGTGATCAATGGATGTCATTTATGGATTTTCTCATTCATTTATAAGTTGAAATCTTTGATCAGGTCTCTTCCTGGGTAGCGAAACTCTTATGTTATCCCATTAACTTTACATCTTTATTAACAATGTCACAGGAGCTAGAAATGTTGCAGATTTGAAAATTCACACTTGTATTCAATTTTAAGGTTCTCCTGAATCTTTCAATTGGCAGACCTTTTTCGTTGTTCTGACAATCAATGTTATTTATCAAGTGCAATTATACATAGAGCAGGCATTGTTGATTACTTTTAATTCAATCAATCATATGTCACCGTTTTAACCTGCAGGAAAAGGTAAAAGTTGACAACTTAAAGGTCTCACACTAGTTAATCTAAGTTTTTTTTATCTTTATGTTTATAACCACTCAAAGTGGATTTAAATTTCTAATTGGTTACTTTAAAAGAATAAAACAAGAGCCCTTTAACTTTAACACATAACATAACACAAAACAAAATGTCCGTCAATGAGAATAAATGAATAAAAAATGTCACGTCCTTTTTTTTATAACCTTTATAATTAGGTAAGAATGAATAAATATTTGGAAATGCATTCAGAATATCAGTTTATTATAGTTATTTGTTTACATTGAATTGAATTCGTTGCTAGTATATTTTTACTAAGTTTTCCGCATTCTAACTGATTATCCAACTGTTGGTGAATTAAATTTTAAATATGTTTTTATTTTTATTTTTTTATATTTTTTTTATTTAAAGGAATACATCGACAGTTCCTTATATCTTAATTGAACATGTTGAAGTCATGCAAAATTTTTAAACATTAAAATCAGTTAGCTGTTTATTTCATTTTTTCAAATTGTCTTCTAGATTGATAAAAATTAATGCCCTCAAACAGTTGGAATAGGCGTGACGTGACGTAAATTGTAGATTTTTTATGTGCTTCTTTGCAAACTAAATAATAGATTGGTTAATTTGCAAACAAAAGGATTGGGCAACTCTATAATTTTCAAGATCAATCATTCGAAAATAAAATGATTTAACAACATATATCAGGTTTTTTAATGCAAAATCTAACATTTGTAATCAGAAATCTGATGATATCAAGATATATATAATTATCATTGAAAAAATATTTATCTATTTTGAAAGAATTCATTTTGTTGTAGTTAGGTAAATAAAAGAGAAAAATATGCATGTTTTTTTTAATTTCAGTTATCTCTAAAGTTTTTACGAATTTTCTGAAAAAAAATAATATCTCTCAATAGTTGCAATCAGTTTGTTTTGATGCTGGTGCGCTCGACTCCAATCTTGATTGACAAGGACTTACCTGTGATTTTAACCCTGTATACTACCGTTCCCTATGTGAAATTATATATGTTTTTAAATACTTTGAACGACAATTTTTTTTTTACATTTTTACAATGTGACGTTTACATTTTTTGACGTCATACACCTGAAGCAATGCATGCGGTTTTTAAATTGATAGATACGTTTTGTGCTTTTATGTTAAATATTTGTTGGTTTTGAGATTGTGACACAGTGATGACTGCTGTATCCATATTTTAACTGTTTTACCTATTATATCTGTTTTGTTCATGCATCGTTGTAAATATAATGGAATTTGATGCGACTGTCATACAAGTGAAAGGTTTAGCGCTATAAAACCAGGTTCAATCCACCATTTTCTACGTAAGAAAATGCCTGTACAAAGTCAGGAATATGACAGTTGTTATCCATTCGTGTTAGATATGTTAGCTTTTGATTTTGCCATTTTATTAGGACTTTAAATATACCTAGATATTAAAAACAAAACTTTACGCCAAAGAGATGTTTCGGCTTCCCCTTTTGATCTTTACATTTTTAAACCAAGAGTTTCAAATGGTAACGTTGAAATAATCACTTAGTAATTTTTACGGACGCCATCACGAGTTGGATGACCGTTATGGAATATCCTTTGTACATATGGTATCGGATATGCTCCTGATGTCGTAACAACAATCCGGTTTTTTTTCAGCAACTTGGATAGCATGCTGCACTTTTTAATAGCGAATTATTGTTAAAGTAGAACAAAGATAAGAACATTTTTATGTAAGTATATAACAGCTTGGTGAACGAGTCTTTTTTTACGATTATAAAATGAAACAGATGTTTTATCTGCAGTGGTTAGACTTTTAATCATTGCTTATTATCAAAGGAAGTTCATTTAATGCTTGATTGAATTATTGTTTACTAAGTTTGAATATGAAGTAAATGAGCTATTACTTTTGATTGATTATGTCAAAGACTAATTGTCTAGTCCAAGGTTATAATGCGGATGGTTTAACGTCAATTTGGTAAAGGCCAGCAATGCGTTAAATACGTATTATTTCTTTTGAAGATTTATTCCGAGTGAGAGCTGTAGTATTGCTCGATTAGTTATTTAAAACCGAGTTCATTTAATGGTTGAGTAAATTATTGTTCACCAACAAGACTAAGTTGAAACATGAAGTGATTGAGCAATTACTTATGGTTGATTATGCCAAAAACTTATTGTCTAGCCCAAGGTTATAATTTGGAGGGTTTGACGTCAGTTTGGTAACGACCAATAATGCGTTAAATTTTTATCATTCTTTTTCTTTTTTTGTAGATATGTTTCCGATTAAGAACAGGAGTATCGCTTGTTAAAACGAACAGTACTTGATTAATAACTTAAAACCGAGTTGGCATCAATTGTATATACAATGTACCATCACTCTTTCCTTAAAACAAAAATGAGACAAAGTACAGATCTAAACGTACTCGCAGTTACTGACAGCAAGTTCAAAGCCAATAACAATTTATCAAAACATCATGTATGTGAATATCGATCAGTGCAATGCAAAAATAAATATATCGAAAGATGTAGTACTGTGACAGTATAAATGTGTAATTTTTTGTATGGTTGTAATTATCTGATTACAAAATCAATATGTACACCAATAAAAAGAGTATTCAAAGATTTGTTTACAGCGTTGAATTGGTAACCGTTTAGTATAAGTTTATTTAAAGAATTGTAAAGTTTACTTCTAGTTTTTTTCTAAATTTGCGGACTCTGTTAATCACATCACCGTAAAATTAAGGATATGATTACGGTATTAAAATGATATCATCGTCCTAAACAAACAACAAAGAAAATCAACTATAAGGAAAGAAAAATTATCCCTTTTCTCGTAACTAACTTTGTAAAGGTTTCTGTTGTAACACTATGATATATAAATTAAGGAATGGACAATATATATAAAATGTTGATAGATATCATATCAAACAAAGTGTAGTGGTATAATCTATAGCTATATGTATAGCTTAAACACAGATTTAAAAATGTACAGTTAATGTACATTTCTACAGAGTTGCAGTTTATATACAACTTTAAAAAGCATAGTTTATATATAGTTTTACAGTTTATATACAGCTAAACAGCTGTACAGTTTATTTACAGCTTTGGAGCTGTACAATTTATATAGCTTTACAGATGTACAGTTTATATACAGCTTTAGAACTGTACACTAAGATTACTTGTAGTAAAGTTGCTGTGTACGGATATTTTAATATTTTTAAATGTCGTCCTGGTTGGTTTAATACAAGAATCTTGCTCTTTTCTGGTGATGATAAAAGAACTACATCATCAGCTTACAATACAATATGTTTTGGATGTGTGCTGAATGGGCTTGGGTCACATGTCCTGTTTTGTCAAAATAGGTTGGCAAATCATTTAGATAGAAGCTAAGAGATAGGGACTAAGATTATTTCCTTGTCTAACTGATATATTTGATTTAGATAGGTTTGTCCTCTGTTGGTTTATTTTTACACAGTTTATGTGTGTCCATACATTTATCAATTTTATAATTTGTAATGGTTGCTGTTCGTTATCAAATATCACGGTTAACTATAAACGTCTTTTAGTATATAAAAAAGAAGATGTGGTATGATTGTCAATGAGACAACTATCCACAAAAGACCAAAATGACACAGACATTAACAACTATAGACCACCGTACGGCCTTCAACAAAGCCCATACCGCATAGTCAGCTATAAAAGGCCCCGATAAGACAATGTAAAACAATTCAAACGAGAAAACTAACGGCCTTATTTATGTAAAAAAAAATGAACGAAAAACAAATATGTAACACATAAACAAACGACAACCACTGTATTACAGGCTACTGACTTGAGACAGGCACATACATAAATAATGTGGCGGGGTTAAACATGTTAGCGGGATCCCAACCCTCCACCTAACCTGGGACAGTGGTATAACAGTACAACATAAGAACGAACTATAAAAATCAGTTGAAAAAGGCTTAACTCATCAGATGGACAAAAATACAAGTGGACGTGGTATGTATGTTTTAGAGATTTTGTTTTATCAAAGTTAACCCGAGAACTTCTTTGTTATATCTCTGATAAGACAATTTGAACTGTACTTTGGTCTAAATACGCTTTAAGGCTTAAAGTTCAATCTTTGTACATTTTGTATAATACAGGTATGGCATTACAAATTAGAAGAAAAAATAAACAGAAATTTTTCGGATGATTTTCAAGTAATACGGCCTAAATGGACAGTTAAAATGCATGGCGAAAACAATTATAGTCATGTTTAGATCCTATCACACAATTGACCATATTACGTTTTGTGGTGATCAAATTTTGTATCCACAATTGCTTTTGAAATACACTAATTCAACTCATTTGTCCTATAATCATTCATTTTACACAAACCTGTATTTTTCATCAATTGATCACTGATTTTTTTGTTTTTAAGTTGTATCAATTTTGTAATTATAGCATGTGACACTTTGAATACAAAGAATTTACTATCAATACACGTAAATTAAGTTTTAATTACATTACATGTATATTTTACAGATAACAATGCCTCATATTTCGACTTACATCTAGGAATTTTCAATGAGGGTCTGTTGAATATAAAACTTTACGACGAAAGAGATGATTTTAGCTTCCCAATTGTGATCTTTCCATTTCTATGTAGCAACATTCCAGCAGGAATTCCGATCACTTGGCAAACAAGCAGACATTCAAAATTCACAAGTCGAGAGTAAACTGACAAAATGGCAAAAACTGAAAACGAAAAAGAGTCAAGCAAGTTCACAAAAATAGAACACTACAGACTAGACAAAATGATCCAAACTAAATAGGAGTTGATCCCAATTACTCTGGAACAAGTGGCACCCATCGTTATGCTCATACTTATTACATATTTGGTAATGAGTTCTCATTCTATAACGTCACTATTGTGAGAAACAGGACAGGAAGGTGGTTACGTTAGTATGAATAACATTAACGGTACCAGTTTTCCTGCACATATCCGTGATTATCTAACAACGGTCAACCAGTATGTGATGACGTCCGTAAATTTTCTAAGGCATGATTTCAATTTTACCACTTTGAACATTTTCAAGATAGTGTGAGGTATATCAAGGGACGCAATTTTATAAAAAATAAAAATTGATAAAGATTAGTATATACTCAAATTATAATATACGTTGAAAAGAATCGGACAATTCAGTAAATAAAAACGCCGATTCCATCTTTTCCCTTCGACAAAAGTATCCCCATACGATTACTTTGAACGTGATTAGATCAAACGTGTTGACTATGATACCTATATTTATGTATTAGGGCAGCCATCAATAACTATGTTAATATTATGAAATACCCATTAATGATTTAAATGAAAGTTTGAGGGTGTATGGAATAATTCAGTATTTCGATCCCCTCTATCAACAATGTGGTGGTGGTCTCAAGTTAGTACTACACGTAAGTTTTTTTTTAGAAAGAAATCAAACATTCTTCTTCATACAGGTCCATGAGGTCCCTTATATAGAATTGAATTGTAAACAATCATTTTAATATCACAATAAGACAATTCATCTTAACACTAGAAGGTAAAATTGAGAATGGAAATGGGGAATGTGTCAAAGAGACAACAACCCGACCAAATAAAAAACAACAGCAGAGGGTCACCAACAGGTCTTCAATGTAGCGAGAAATTCCCGCACCCGGAGTCGTCCTTCAGCTGGCCCCTAAACAAATATATACTAGTCCAATGATAATGAACGCCATACTAATTTCCAAATTGTACACAAGAAACTAAAATTAAAATAATACAAGACTAACAAAGGCCAGAGGCTCCTGACTTGGGACAGGCGCAAAAATGCGGCTGGGTTAAACATGTTTGTGAGATCTCAACCCTCCCCCTATACCTCTAACCAATGTAGAAAAGTAAACGCATAACAATACGCACATTAAAATTCAGTTCAAGAGAAGTCCGAGTCTGATCTCAGAAGATGTAACCAAAGAAAATAAACAAAATGACAATAATACATAAATAACAACAGACTACTAGCAGTTAACTGACATGCCAGCTCCAGACTTCAATTAAACTGACTGAAAGATTATGATTTCATCATATGAAGGTCCCTACCATGTATTGCTAGAATAAACTGCACAAAACACCAGTAAAGTATCGACCGCTCGTAAGTTGTATACAATTGATATGCTTTTATCTAGTTCTTCAAACAATTTCAAGGAACTGATCATTATATTTGGTAATAAAGCATATGTTATAACTGAAACAAAAACTAGATGGCCGTTTGAACTACATAATTGCAAATTAATCTACTTAAACTCACTTTGCACAATTGCACCATTTAAATTGCAGATCTCGAGTCACTCCTGTATTGTTATGAATTACTTTGTTTGCCAATCTTATTAAAACAAAACTGTCCAAAATATATCTAATTGATAAATTAAACAACACGTACCGTTATCTTGAGGATATTTGTTTTCGTTAAATACTTAAGAATTCTCTAAATCTTTTACCAAAATTTACCAAAAAGAACTGACTTTTAATGAATTAGATATTAACAGCAATAACTGTCTTTTCCTAGATATAGATATTTCAGTTTTACACTGGAAACCTTTTACAAAACTTTACGACATGAAGGAACCATGGTCGTTCCCGATTGTAATGTTTCCTTTCTTAGACAGTGTCATTCTTCGGCTCCCACTTACGTTGTATGTTTATCCAAAATCGTTCACTATGCACGTGTCGGTAGAAACGATTTGGGTTTCACTGGACGCATTCTATGTACAGCTGTTTAGTTATTTTAAAAGTCAAGGATTGTGTTACCTCAATATACTTATACATTATACCTGAACTTGATTCTTTCATAAAGACAATGATATATCTTGAAGTTTTGACATTTATAAGTATATATCTGAATATTGTGTTTATCGGCTAAAATCGATTTTGTACTCAATTAATTATTCCTATATTCAATTTCAATAGCTTAGTTTTGGCATTGCAAAAGGCCATGTATTTCTCTGATTGTTAATGACTTATAAAATTTAGAATAGAAATGGGGAATGTGTCAAAGAGACAACAATCTGACCATAGAACAGACACCAGCAGAAAGTCACCAATAGGTCTTTAATGCAGCTTAATAGGATGTTGGATATGTACCGCTTTATATTTCAGTCTTAGATAAATTTATAATTTTTTAGTAGTAAGTGGTTTTGAACTAGCTTTTAGAAACTGCAAGTACTCACAGATTTGTGTACCGTTTGTCTTTTTTTTTTTGATAGTCGCTTTTTAATTTGTTTTGTTCTGATAAGCAAGCTTTCACAATAGATTTCTTATCATTTATTCTCATATTATATCGTTTGAAAATTCAAGGTAAGGAGGGCTAGGTGCAGCAAACAGTTTACCCCGCAACATTTAGTATGTGCCTGTCCTAAGTCATGAGCCTGTAAATCAGTGATTGTGGTTTGTTGCTGTACACTGATATTTGATTTTCGTTTATTGCTTTTGTACAATAGAAAGAAATTCTGTGTTTTAATTTTATTAATTTTATCTTTTGATATCTTGCTATGTGGTTTTTGATTTGCACATTGTTGAAGGTCATATGGTGATCTATAGTTGCTAGCTAATTTCAATGTCAATTGGCATCTGTAGGAGCCCCGGGGTTGTCTCATTGGCAATAATTACTACCTCAAATTCGTCAAATGTTGGAACAATATTATGTTGTTTTCCTTAACCCACATTGTCAATGTAACATTGACAGTCATAAAGTCTTATCAACTCATATAAATTCACCAAAGCAAACAAGTCTTTTTTTATAATTTTTTTTATTCATAATATCAAAAGCACTACAAATATATTAAAGAAAAACAGCTACTAAATTAATATGAACATTTCAATACTGTCCAAAATAAATGTGCACAAAGTTACTTTAGAAAAGAGATCAAAATAAAGAAACTCATAACAAAATGCTACAAAATTGTATTATGATGACTTGTTATTAAGTTCATGTCATAAGTTTTCCTGTTACAGAACCTACCTATTGTATTCATTGATAATTGTTTCTTGTCCTGAAATGCATGAACTATTTGTCACTAGACATTAACAAACAAACAATCAATCAGTCTACTATAAGTTTGTTCAATCAATCAATCAGTCTACTATAAGTTTGTTCAATCAATCAATCAGTCTACTATAAGTTTGTTCTTCTTATATTACATCAACTAAATGGTCCGATTTATTGGACTAAAAAGTGTAAAAGAACAAGTACAAATTATTTGATATTTCTAAATACTTGTTTTAAAAAATAATAATACTGTTTGATATGTTAGTCAGGGAATGTTTGTGATACAGAACCAAACTCAAATTAAAATTTTGTTTGTATCAATATCTCTTCTTGGAGTTCTTAAAAATGTACACATTTTTTACTGAGCAATTGGAACCAAGTTCTAACTCATGGCAAAACTTAATTACATGTACTTGCAAATATCTAATCCACAATATTGATGCTTTAATTGCTGTTATCTGTTCTCAAAACATGGCAAAGCCTTCCATACAGAGTTAAAAAAAGAAACTTAATGTGGTTACATTGAGTATTTTGTGGAGTGAGTATTTATAAACTGCAAGTATGATCAAAATACAATCTCAATTTACTTATAATACTTTAACATTCAAAATGATCATGAGGAGGATGAATTTAGATAATCATGAGTGTTAAATTGATTAAAACTGTGCAACCATAGCACATAGATAAAAGAAAAAAAAAGTAGCAATTATCCTAAAGGAAATAGTTATCAAAGGTACCACGATTACCAGGATTATAATTTAGTATGCCAGATGCGCATTTTGTCTCATAAGACTCATTAGTTACGCTCATATCAAAATATTTATAAAGCCAAACAAGAACAAAATTTAAGAGCATTGAGGATCCAAAATTCCAAAACTGCTAAGGTCATCTATGTCTGGGATAAGAAAATCCTTAAATATAAAAATCTTAATGGTACAATTATTTTGAAGGCTATATTTTCATCTTTTAAGTTTTTGAATGAAGAAAAAATGAAAAAAAGGTGAATCATCTACTATAGAAACATTGATTTAAGTAGAGTTAACCTTTCCTAGTTTTGTCTTTGAATTTAATTTAATTGGAATTATATTTAATTAACTCCATTACACTATTGTAATATAC
The DNA here is from genome assembly GCF_963676685.1 of Mytilus edulis. NCBI lineage: Eukaryota > Metazoa > Mollusca > Bivalvia > Mytilida > Mytilidae > Mytilus > Mytilus edulis. The sequence goes on along the minus strand of NC_092349.1, from coordinate 55,759,639 downwards.
GTATGTAAATTAAAAGTTTGTTGGGGTTAAATCTAATAAATAAACTTACAACCCCAAAGAAAACTTCAGCTTTCACAGTAAAATTGGTTAAAGATTTATTTTAGTGCCCAAGTAAAATAAAGTGATTGTAAGTTCAACAGAAAAAATATTGATCATCAGTTATTTCAGCAGCTATCAAATAATTAGGCAAGATTAAATCACATATACTTTATTTTTTACATTGAGTCTTGAACAGTATAAAGATTGGCAGCACTTGGTGTATAATTATAAAATGGATTACAAACATAAATTTCAAACAAATAATGTAGATAAGGTATTCAAAATTTAAATGTAAATCATAATAGAAAAAAACAAGGAATGTCATACAAAAATATAATAGATATCTCTAAAATTATAAAAACTTTGCAACAATTTTCCCATTTCATAAAATATATAAAAAAATAGTTATTACATCATTCTCATACTACTATCATTATGTAAGCAGGTACTAATTTTGCAATTTGAAAAATTAATTTAACTCTTTTGTCAATTGCAGCTTTAACAAACAACTAAACTATCTGGAATTAGTTTCATTCATAAGAATACTACTACAATCTCCTTACTTAATCTCATTCATAAAATAGAGTATGAAACAAACTTGTCTTTTTCATATACATCAACATCATCACATAGTCATCTAACATTCTACATAAATATTGAAAAAAGTATTAGTCATCTAACATTCTACATAAATAATTTAAAAAAAAAATTTAGTTACATCTTTTTCTTTTGTTGTCTCGTTAATGAAAACAATGCTACAACCTTTCTATAAATATCATTTCATTGTATAATTAGTGTAGGCTTTCCTTAATTAAATAATACTATAAGCATCCCACATTAGTCTATATAAAAAATAAAACATGATAATAAGCTTTAAGCAAATAGACTAAGATCCTCTTATATTTGCGACATTAACAATTTATACGTACATATACAACTTTCCAACTAAGTCTAACTATTAAAAACAATCCAAAATTTTCAAACAGATTATTAAAATCTTCTCTCTTCTTATCCTTTAACCTCATTTAAAAAAAAAACATTGTGGTGCTTGCTTATTTGATAATTATGAAATTTCAGTCCAAACTTGAAAAAAAATCTTGTGGCAATTTTTCTTGGGCTTGCATAAAAAAGTTGGAAAATTCTTTGTAATTATTCAATCTTTAATGTAAAAAAACATATTGCACTGAAGAGAAATTTGTCAAGGTTTTCTTAGAAGAATATTGGATAATGTCATATTCAAATCTAATAATTTCCTTGTTTTTTTCAATCGATAAATTTGTATTCTAATTAAAATTGTAAACTCTAAATTACAAAATTAGAGTGATATAAATATAGAATGAGACAGGGATGTTTTTATTGTAAAATTGAAATGTATGAAACAAAGAAATCCTACAAAAAATATGTATATATAATAAATCATTCATATCTTGATTTTTATTTAAGTGTAGTATTTTGTTCTGGTTCACATATATCTATATATATACTAGTATATGATTGTCAAATATTTATCCCTTTATTAGTTCTGGTACTTCTGAGTTTCATTAATCATTTTCATATATCTCTCTCTAACAGTAAAGGCGGCCATTTTAGGTTGTCTGTGTCTTGTAAATAGTCCTTTGTTACAACCATATGCCCAATTAGTTTCTGTAATAACAAAAGTGTGTCAATACATTAGAACATGACATGGACTAAAGATCAATAATAGTGCAAGGAAATTGTTTGGTTAGAACACAAAAATGTGGTGAGACGTTGTCTTGCAAATAATAATCTTAATTCATGTGTAGCAATAATGAGCTTCAAAGAAGTACGTATGTTTCTCCAGCTCTAGAGTCTGTTTCCCAAAAAAACTTACAACTAAGACTGATAGTTAGCAATGAACAATTCATTATACTTACAATCAATCATAGTCGTAATTTTTTTTCAAACCGACTCCTGATCTTCTCAGTCAAGTAACTACTGGTAAATCAGAAAATTAGAAATGTATCGAATCAACAGCAGGATGAGGGAATATATATAGAGAATATATTTTGTGAAATTATGTGACTTGAACTTAACTGCATTTGGTTCAACCCTTCTATTTAAATTTTTTTATAGTTCTAACCAAATGACAAATTTATAATTCAAATTAAATTGGAGACCTGGTCAACTGCGTTCATGCTCTAGACCCTGTTAATTTATATGAATTGTAAGAATATCTTGATTAAAAACATATTTATAAAAAAAAGAATCTTAAAGCATCTCTCTGCTGCTTAGTCAATATTTCCTTTTTCTAATATTTAATCTAACAGGTCTGGTATTTCTTATGTATGTTAAGTTCATAATACCTTGATTTGAATTGACTACTACAATTGGGGAGCGTAACCACCATGACTACCCATGAGGGTCTTGCATGGTCAGTATTCAACTTTGAATTCAGACAATAGACCAATATTTCCACAATTTGTCATACTCAACATGTACTGGTCATGGACAAATTAAACTTAATACTTACTTTGATCAATGAGGAAATCAGCAAAGTTCCAGATCATTTCTCCAGCTAAATACTCTTTTCTTAAGGTATCATATACTTGATGATACTGAATGAGTAAGTCTTTCTGATATTCTTCTGAGAATGTAAATGATGGACTCTATGGACAAATAAAAATATTAACTTTATATATATAATTGCTACAAATTGTATCTCCCTTGGCCTATCTCACCATTTACAAGTCGTGTGTACTATTTTTAGTCTGTTTGTCTATTTATTGTTCATATTTAGCTATATGGCGTTGTCAGTTTATTTTCAATCTATGAATTTGTCTGTCCCTCTGGTATCTTATGCCCCTCTATGGTCAACATACTTTGCAAAACAACACAATTATGAATTAATTAACAGCCCTAAGCATGTTAATAGACAAAAATGATAATTAAGGATGTTCGCTACTCTTGATTTAGACTTTTTCAAAGATATTCATATTCCTCTAGTTTTATCCATGTAGTTTCAACAAAAATTTTGTCTGCTTACTCCTATTCTTTATATAATTTTATTGCATATTTTGTAAAAGCCATTTTTTTAAATTATTGTTATTTTTTCATAGTTTTTGAAGAGAAAAAGGTGCCAATGTTAGATGTAAAAACAATCAAGAGAGAATCATTTCCCACTGAAATTTCAATTGATTATATCTCAAAAACAAGAACACAGTCGTATCATTTTTTATCACTTTTTAAGTTCCTTTGTATTTACACTATCAATTTGTAATAGTTCTTTTAAAAAGTTTGCTATTTTGAAACAGAGGAGCAAACCTTCAGCAGTACAGAAGTAAGATTATTGGCTTAAAGTTATGTAAATGGGAAATTAAAACGGGTAGTGAGCTGATGTTCAGTGGTTGTTGTTTGTTGATGTGGTTCATAAGTGTGTCTTGTGTTGTTGTTTTTTAGACACTTGATTTTCTTGTTGAATGGTTTTACACCATGTCATTTTTGTGGCTCTTTATATATATAGCTCTGTTTTTGATGTGAGCTAAGGCTCCGTGTTGAAGACTGTACTTTGACCTATAATGGATAACTTTTACAAATGGTGACTTGGAGGGGAGAGTTTTCTCATTGACACCTATACCACATCTTCTTATATCAATGAAACATACTGACACAGCATACACCATTTGTATCAGAACAAAACTGCTATAAACAAAAAACATGCTACTTTTTTTTTAAATTAAACAAGAAGAAGAAAAACCTACTGTGTGTAATCCTGTTAGAGTTTCTGCTCCATATTCTGAGACCATTACAGGTTTATTGTAGTGCTTAAATAGACCTCCCAAAGTTGGTGGTACCTGGTATGGAATTGTCTGTAGGTAACCAGTGTCTTGGTACCAACCAAAATAGATGTTTACCATAATAATATCAACTATGTTCATCTATAAAAGAAAAATAAACTGTTGTGAGCTGTGATTCCCTACCAACAAAATGTAAATCTAAACTTGAATTTCTACTGAATGTGTCTGTGTTTTTCAATCATTTTATCTGAAATGTTCTTTTTTTTATGCACAAGCGTTTGAATCAATTCTTAAGGGATTTTCAATCTTTTCAATATCTGTATGTTTCATGATAACTTAATTATAACTGAAGATAGCCTTGTACACGTCTCTTTCTTATATTTTTGCTATTGATTACTTTTGTCAGTGATATCTTGAAACTCATCTGAATATTATAAATATAATTACTAAACCATGTATAATCTTTGTACATGTACTTATAAAGATTACTGAAAAGATAAATGCAAAATGCATCAAGAAAAGTTTTCAAAATATGCATATTTTCTTCTATTGGTTAAAAATATATTTACACTTTTGGTATTTAGCTGTCTCCCAATGACCTTAGACCTTCCAAAAGTATATTATTGGAAACGAAATACCAAAATGATCAGTAAATCATCATTTAACACTCATAAACCAAAACAGATCTAGATCCATATCTATAAAGAGGACAAAAACCATACAGACAACTGTTGGTTTTTAGTAGAGTAGACAACAGTTACAATATGTGACTCAGCCACTGAATAGTGGAAGATAAAAATGTATTTTCAATTTAATTTGCATAAATATGTATATAATTAAAATATACTAACTGCATGATCAGTTAATGGGTTACTGTTACTTGAAGCAAAGGTTACCAGTCTAGATGGATCCAGAGCCTTTGTCAAATTATATACCTGTCTAAGAAGTAAAAGGGTGTAATTACCAAGAGTTCCATAATTGTTAAAACATTTAAAAAATGATTTTAAAATGACATGCTGCTTTCACTTTGTTAATAACAGCCCAATAACTTCTTGATATATTTTGATGTACTAAGGTGAAATTAAAAAAATCAATAATTTAAAGATGATACTTTAAGTCAAAGTAGGGGAGGGGGAGGGGGAGGGGTTGTCCAACTATACGTCCCCATTCAAATATGCATTGATCATCCAAAAAAACAGAGGGGTTTCAACCCAAGGAACCCCCCTGGATCCACCACTGTGCTGTATTTAAATAGAAATCAAACTAAAACTGTAGAGCTTCTAATCCATTGGAAAAATGTATAAAATTGAAATAAAATAAAGTTCTGTGAAACTGCATGTATGATTTTGATGCATTAACGCCAGATCAAACCACTCTGTCAAACAAATTAAAACTGTCAAACTGAAGGTTATTCAATTGCAATTCTCATCAAGTCGAGTTAATAATCAATAGTTAAAAACCTTGCAATAATTTCTGAAATTACAATACAATTGCATTTAAATTCAGTTAAAAGAGATTGCTTCTTTACCTTTAAGGTGGTACCTAACACTACAGGGACATAACTCTGTAAAATCAGCAGAACGTTTTAATGATGTTGTGTTGTTAAGGGAATATTAAGCTCCTCAATGATCAAAATAAGTGTTTGTCAAACTGCTATATAACCAGTGTAATTTTTCTGATTAAACGGTTGGTTCAAATTTTTAGAATTTTTTATATTTTTGTCAAAGGGTCAAAGTAAATACTTTGTCAAATTTTTTGTCAAAGGGTCAAAGTAAATACTTTGTCAAAATTATAAGAAAATTAAGCCAACCAAATTAATTTTAGTTAAGGTGTTGGGTACCACCTTAATGATAGATCATGATACTGAGCATAGGTAAAAGCTGTGATTGTAAACCATGTCATATGAACAAAAACAAATGATTATGCCAATTATCGACACAGCAACCCAAAAACATGTAAATCTAAAGACTCAAAAAATAGGCAGCAGCTAAAAAATATGTGAAGCTCTAGATCTAAATAGTCAAGGAAGAAAGTATAGTTGTAAATAGATTCAACCAAGACAATCACATTTATATAAATAATTAAATTAAAATTTCTCAAAGGAAACTAGTAAGCTTCCTGTCTTCAGACAGGCATATGATCATATCTTTGATAAACATGATAAATAATGAGCATTTATATTATTTTAGAATATTAATCGTTATGCATTTCATAGCATAGGTAAAGTGAAACCACAAATTTAAATGTTGAATAAAAAAAAAACTATTCTATAGGCTTTAATGCATACTTTAAAAAAAATAACAAAACCAAAAATATAAATTAAAGAAAACTAAATGTTTCCTCAATCCACAAAATTGGTATACATTTAAATAAATTAATCCACATTTACTATTTTATACTCACTGGAAGTAAGGACCAGATATACTTAATCTAGAATTAGGTTCATTAGCTAGAGACCATGCTATAACAGCAGGCCTGTTCTTATCTCTGGATACTAGCTCCCTCATGGCTTGAAGGTGTAAGGTCAAGGTCTTGTTGCCATAATTACCTTCACTATAACAAAAGATACATAACATAGATATAGGAAGATGTGGTGTAAGTGCCAATGAGTAAACCATTATAAGTCAATGTACGGCTTTCAACTATGCTTTATTAGAATCCAACATTTTGATTTGCTAACAACAACCAAAACACTTCAATATCAATGTAGTTCAGAATACAATACACAAGATTTGACTGTGTGTACTGCCAGTATTATAAGCATGATAAGTGACAATGTTAAAATATTGCAAAGAAAAAGTTTCATATAATTCTTAATGTCATCGCTGTAGCATTAAAATGTAATTATAATATGAATTGAATGCTTTCTTTTGTTGTGAAAGCATTGCTGGTGCACTCATTTTCAGAATGAAGCTATTACACCCTAATTAAATTATAACTAGATATAGAGGCTAGCCCACCGCTTCAAAAATAGCCACTTTTCAGTAAAAATTATCATTAAAAGGGGAATAATTACTAAATGTGCACTGACAATTTCAGCCACGTTAACATACTTGCAGATCTTTAATTCAGCTATAATTTTCATTTTCTCAAAGTTTCTATTTAATTTTTTTTTTTTAAGTTTTCAAGATAAACCGCAAAAAAGGCAAAACAATATAAAAGATTATTTATAAAGATTAAGAACTCCCATAATAAGTAGAATTAAGATTTTGTTCATTACCACTTTCTTGATGATCATTTATTCTAGTCAAAATTTCTATCTTTCTTAAGACAAATTTCAATAGCTCGGCAATATCAGGCAACGTTTTTTTTCAAAGTTATTACTTATCATTTAAGGGCAATAACTCCTACAAAATTTGTCTGACAGTTTATAATAGCATTCTGACAGAAATTTAAAAAAACAAATGGGCCTGGTCTCTTTTTGTGCCATGTGGGTCCTTCATATCAACCACATGTTATCGTGCGTGTAATGCAATTCATCATCTGAATAAGCAAAGTTATAGTGCACAAGTAACATCTGACAAGATTTGTGTGTGTAAAGATACGTTAACTTGGTTATATAGATATAGGAAGAAGTGGTATGAGTGCCAGTGAGACAACTCTCCATCCAAGTAACAATTTATAAAGTAAACCATTATAGGTCAAAGTACGACCTTCAACATGGAGCCTTGGCTCACACGGAATAGCAAGCTATAAAGGGCCCCAAAATTTACTAGTGTAAAACCATTCAAACGGGGAAAACCAAAGGTCTAATATATATATAAAAACGAAAAACCAGAAACACTAATGAACCACATATGGCCATTTAAATCTTACAACATCATTTGAGTTTTTTTGTATAGTTGTCGCATTTGCAATTATACCACATCTCCTTATTTTTATACACTAACATCTTACTAGATTAATCCTATAGCAGGTGATTCATCAATTACTACAACGCCTTGCTGATCAGCTTGGTCCATTATTTCCTCTGCATAGGGGTAGTGGGATGTTCTAAAACAGTTCACACCTAACCATTTTAATATGTTAAAATCTTTAGCTACACTGACCATATCCAAACCTTTACCTCTAAGCTGGAATAAAGAGTAGTGTTTTAATGTGGACTGGGCCATATATATTATATACTCACAATACTGTAGATTCATTTATTTTTGGTGGGTACCAATTTTAGTGGAATACAGAAAACTTGCATGTTCGTGGATACTTAATTTTGGGGTTTTGGTGAAGTCAGCACACAAGACTATAGAAAATTTGCCATTCCTTGATGATTTAATTTTGCGGTTCACCTGTACCCACAAAATCCATGAAAATTGGTATCCAACAAATATAAATGAATCCACAGTAACTGAAGCTTCTTCTGCCATTATAAAATATGAGGTCTTGGCCTATTAATGCTACCAAAAAGGTTCATCCTTAGAATTCATTTTTTGTTTGTTTGATCCATTTTGATAAAGATCAGTAGAAAATTCATCTGTACTGTCATGATCTAAAATATCTCTTAATGAAATTGTTCTTTAATAAAAGTAGAAGTTATCATGTAACCAAATTTCTAAATTTCATAGTCAATGTTGACCTTTAAAAGATAATGACTATACTTTGAAGGTTCCTTTTGGTTGTATAGATATTCACATACATCAATGGCATTGTCAATGGTTTTCTAATTCTACTAGATTTTAACTATGAATGCTGCACTAGCATGACTAAAAAAGTAACTGTGAAGGTAGTACATGGAAAGCTAATATATCTGTTCTTATAAAATATCACAATAGTTTTGTAAATACTGGTTTCTGTTTTTTCATTCAACCCCTGACAAAATGCCTGACGAAGACTATATGTATATATATGAATAATATGAATGTTATGACCAATGCACTATATTTTGTGTATCAAAAAAGGTAGTGTAAAAGTCTTGGAAGATTTAGATATCAAGTCGGTCCTATAAGGTTTTGATTGCATTTCATGCAATCTTAACCTAAAAATATTTTTATAATTGTAAATAGATGTAGTATGATTGTAAGTAAGGCAACTACACATTGTTTACATTTTCCCTGTATTTACTTACATCATAATCCTCATGTTTGGCCACACCATGACAATAAAATGGTTTGTTGTTAATCAGTAACTGTGTGTTAGTTTTGTTAACAGTCCTGAATCCAAATGGCTGTCTATATATATCTGTTGATGCACTTGTAGAGTCTTTCACTGTAACCTGTTAATAAATAGGTACATTTTGTATATGAATATTTGGTATGAGTGTCCATGTCACAACTTGTAACTTAAAAGTAAATGCATGCATATATTATCCATTAATATAAATTTAATTTTGGTGGGTTTCTTTTAATCTATTTTATATAGTTATCTATTAAAGCATTAGCTACATTTTCGTATAGAAAAAACCTTATATGACCATGGCCAGGTATAAAGGAATAAGCTTAAGATTCAAAAATATATTGCATATTTCATCGAAGTCTGATTTATGCAAGTCATTGTTAAATTCAAAGCTATCTTAAACACAGGGTAATTTCAAATTTGACAAACTGTATGTCATGTATGTACCTTTCTACTAATGACTACAGTGTGTATTATCTTTTTTCACACATGAAGTTATTTACCAATACCAATTGAAAAGTTGTCATTTTTGTCCTTAAAGGAGAAGAGCCAGGAACTCCAATAAATGGTCCTGTAAAATGTATTTTCAAACTCCAACTATATGAGTAAATTTAATGTACATGTATGTATAATTCTTAAAATTAAATTAAAAAAAATATATGAAAATATTTCATGTCCAGTTTTTTTTTTTAGGAAAATGTGTCTGTTGGGCAAGGTGTCTTGCAACTGTTAATTTTCCAGCAAAATTGTCATAAATTATGCCACAAATCAGATTTGAACAAAATGTCATCAACAGTTATGACTTCACAAATACATCACTAATAACGTAACAGACCTGTATGTTTTTGTGGGGGCTCAAGGTATAAATCCCTTTTTTTAAATGAACTTGATCATATATTTAATAGAAAAATAAATTAAAACCAGATGCTCCGCAGGGCGTAGCATTATACGACCGTAGAGGTCGAACCCTGAACGGTGGAGGCAAGTATGGACACAACTTAGTTTAGAGGTAATAATTAAGCATTATATACACATTTCATTTAATTTAGTTGAGACAAACTTAAGTTAAGGTGGTATGGGAGTCTAAAATAAAAATGATAGAATTTGTTCATACTTTGCCAAAACATAGTATCTATTGATATATGTTCAAAAATATCATAAAAATGATAGGTCACCGCGCATTTTCTCAAGCTACAGGTTGTGACCAAATGACACAATTTGTATGGATTATACAGGAAAAAACACCATTTGGTGATTAGACACTAAACAAAATGATAGAATTGTAAAATAAATTAGGAAAAGATAGCTTCAGACAATGCTTTGGGAATATATTACCTCCCCTTAAAATGCCCATTCAAAAACTTTAAAAACAACCAAAAATAATCAATACTTGTAAAAATGTTAATAACTATAAGTTATATTCTTATAAATTGGTTCTTTTAAATGAAAATGCACATTAAATATCTGCATTCCTGTATCAAATTTTGCTAACTTGATAGAAAATGTGGACCTTAGATTCTCTGTTTTTTACAATCCAAGATGGCGGAAGACACCCATACCACCTTAAGAGAACAGAAACAAAAAAAATCTTCAATTTTTCCACTTGTAAAGGGGCATAATCCTATAATGATGTATGTAAGCACTGAATGGTAAAGATTGCTTTAATTTATCATTTGGTAGTAAAAGTGAATGTTGCATTGTATATGTATATAGAATTGATTTAAGTTGATTCAACTACTATTCTGGAAAAAGAAAGATAACTCCAATTTTCAAAGACAATTTCATAAAGCATTGGTTTTAGGTGATTCGATAACCATTCTGGACAAAGAAAGATAAATCCAATTTTTTGTCTTGAAACTACAAAAATGCTTGTTTTTGGCCCCTTTTTGGTCCTTTATTCCTAGACTGTTTGCCCCTTAACCCCATAAATATATACCAACCTTCTACTTATGGTATTAAACATTGTGGTACAATTTCAGAACAATTGAAATACTTATACACAACTTATTGTCCTGACAAAAGATAAATGCTTGTTTTGGGCCCCTTTTGGCCCCTAATTCCTAAACCATAGGGACCATAACCCCCAAAATCAATCCCAAGCTTCCTTTTGCAGTTATAAACATTGTATTAAAATTTTATTGATATCAATTTTCTTATACTAAAGTTATTATCCGGAAACCATCCGTCTTCGGACGACGCTGACGACGACGACGTGATACCAATATTAATTACACCTTATGTAAGAATCCGGGGTTTTGATTGGTTGATAGCCAGTGTATTTTTCACCAATTTACTGTTATCAAATGAATATCGTTCATTTTTAACGCCGCCGGGGTATTTGCTAAAAGGATATGCCTTTTTTACCCTCTCTGCCGTGGTATTTGCCAAAAAATACTCTATCCGACTGGACGCTTGTAACGTCACGGTCAACAATGCGTTTTAGTATATTAACATTCGGTGTAATTAAACAGATATATCATGTTCTTGAGGGGTATTTGCGAAAAATACCAGTCTTGAGAATGAATTTCCCTCGCCTTACGGTTCGTGAAATTTTACATTCTCTCGACTGGTATTTTTCGCAAATACCCCTCCTTAACATGATATATCTGTTCAATATACAACTGCAAAAAATTTTGCTGTCGTATAAAAATGGGATCACCGTTCATTAAAGCTAATTTGAACAAACTTCTTTGTCCTTACTTCAATAAGACACATAACTTACAAGTTTTTCAGAGAATAAAAATATATCTGATATTTAACATGTTCCAATAGCAACAATATAAGAAGAAACCTTTTGTAAAATGTTTGTCGCTGTCGCTCATGGTAAAATATTTAGCATAAAGGGCCATCCCGTGGTAAAATCAGTATAATTCAAGCCCCCATGAATTATTTCTTAATTGAGAAAGTAAATGTTCACAAAGAAAACAACTCTATACATTTGGTAAGAAACTTACCTTTAATACATACATATAGGCAGCTCCAGTTTTAACCATTGAATATGGCCACCATAGCTTAACATTTGAAACAGTAGCTTGACCTTGGATACCTTCTCCCATGGCAACAGTGTTACTATCAGCATCAACAACTTCCACCTGAACTTTGACCTTTTCAGAGTTTGTTGTTATTGTCCAATAGACAGTACCAGTATTTGAACCTAAATTCATTAGGGGAAAAAAAACAATTTCAATTTGATACATTAAAAAAGGTGATAGATAACAACTTTTTGCATGGTTTCAATTGTGGTTTTAGATGGTTACCGATATATTTTGTTTTTGTGGTTTTCAATACCTCACTAAACTTAAACTCCTAAACACAGCATTTAAATGAGTATAAAATTGTTTTAACCACATATACATGTATGCTCATTCAAACAATAGTACACAGAATTAGATAAATACTCTTATGGCTATGTAAGAGGAGCATTAGGTCTTCTTAGGCCTAAAATCCCCATAAATATTTTGAAAAGTTGGCAGGTATGAGGGAGGATAGAGAGGTCCTGATCCCGAAATCCCGAGCTTAAAAACACGAAATCCTGAAATCCCGGGCTTAAATTAAACGAAATCCTGAGGTCCCGAAATTCGAAAAAAGAATTCCCGGATACCGAAAGTGTCAATCCCGAAATCCCGAGCTTAAAAACACCCCATCCCGGAGTCCCGATAAAGGTCCTATCCCCCCTCAGGTATGAAGCACCATAACCATAGATACATCTATGATGTAACTGAGGGAAAATAAAATAATCAGTTTTGTAGCAAATTTATTTACAAGTTTATTTAATAAAGCAGGAAAATATGAAGAGGTAAATCTGGTACAAGAGGTCATCTGCATACAGTCAGGGTAATACTCAAACAATCTTCTTTTTATTATATTGGAAGAGGTAATTGTTTTTAGGGGTTGAGTTATATCCCATTAAAAAAATGTAAATAATAACTTGCCTCCATTATTAGTGAAATCTGTTACAACACGAACATCAGATACATATACAAGTGGTGTTGTATACAGCCGAACCTGTCTGTCTATACCAGCATAGTTAAAAAATCCAAAGTTTAAGTTCTGAATGAAGAAATGTGGAGGATAACTACAAAATATAAAATTAATCATAATCATTTCGTATAGTTATTCTAATGTTAAAAAAGTGATATTCATGCCGATTCCTTTTTTAATAAAATAAACAAAATTATAAAGACAGTAATATATATATATAGAAATCAGAGCAGATTATCTGTTCGACTTAAAATCATATTAATTAATATGTGCTTGTATAACATTTTATATTACCATGATTACCTCCTATACATTTCTAGGAATATGATTGGTCAAAATTAAAGCAACCGTGTGGAGACAATGTAAATTTCATAAGGGGCTTAACTAGGCATGGTTTATTTCAATACACGTTTGGTAGTGGTGTTACATCTATTTGTAAAAACAACACTGTGCTGAGGAAATATCTGAAAGGTTTTTTAACAGGGGAAGAAATTGATTATGAACGATTGAAAAAAATTCATAAAATAACATTTAAGCTTAAACAAGTTGTTATTGTTGGCATTTGATTTTGTTTAAACAAATGGAAGTAGGTTCTGAATATTTAAGATGGATCACTAGTCTCAGTGAATACCACATGTTCAGATAGTTGGTAAGATAAATTTGTTGCACAGTGTTCTAATGACCTTATACGATATATATGGGGTTTAATTAGGTCACTTGCGCCTTATGTGAATAATAATATATGTCCATGTTTTAACTAAGACAATCTTGAGTGCACACATTGTTATGTCTCGCCTTCTTTACTAATCAATGATATTATGTTGATTGTCCTAAATATAAAGCTTTATTACAACTGTCACATAAACTTAACATTAACCAAGAAAAATAAACATTGACCAATGAACCATGAAAATGAGGTCAAGGTCAGATGACACCTGGAAGATAGACATGTACACATTACAATCATTCCATACAACAAATATAGTTGACCTATTGCTTATAGTTTAAGAAAAACAGAATAAAACACAAAAACTTAAGACTGAACCTGAACAATGAACTGTGAAAATGAGGTCACATGCATGACTGAAATATAGATCATAAAATATTTCCATACACCAAATATATAGTTATACTATTGCATATAGTATTAGAAAAAAGACCAAAACTCAAAAACTTAACTTTGACCACTGAACCATGAAAATGAGGTCAAGGTCAGATGACACCTGGCAGATACACATGTACACCTTACAATCAAACATAGTAGACCTATTGCATAGTCAGTGTAAGAAAAACAGACCAAAACACAAAAACTTAACTATAACCACTGAACCATGAAAATGAAGCCAAGGTCAGATGACACCCGCCGGATGGACATATTCACCTTACAGTCCTTTTATACACTAAATATACCATACATATTGCCTATAGTATCTAAGGTATGGACTTGACTACCAAAACTTAACCTTGTTCACTGATCCATGAGATGAGGTTGAGGTCAAGTAAAAACTGTATGACAGACATATATATATGCATGAGGACCTTGCAAGCTATGCACATACAAAATATAGTTATCCTATTACTTATAATAAGAGAGAATTTAACTTTACAAAAAGTCTTAACTTTATTTTCAAGTAGTCACTGAACCATGAAAATAAGGTCAAGGACATTGGACATTAGACTGACGGAAACTTTTTAACATGGGGCATCTATATACATAGTATGAAGCATCCAGGTCTTCCACCTTCTAAAATATAAAGCCAGATCACTATCCCTTTGTCGAGCTTTCTGCAACAAAAACTGCAGGCTCGACAAAAACTAGCCACAGTAATGATAAAAATAACAGATAGAGTTACCATGCGACAACTCACATGTTATTCTGTACATCATATTACAAGTTTGATAAGTTGTAGACATGATGAAATGAGGTTTTGTTTGCTTTACATCTGATAGCAATTTTTTAAAGCATAATCAGTACAAACATGGAAGACTATGAAACCTCAAATAATAATTTATATAATGAAGACATCAGGTGATGCAGACCTTCAGCATGTTTAGACTCAAGAATCAAGAAGATTTGAAACCTGATTAAATGACACCCAAAGAAACTCTTCCTATTGTTAGCAATAGCTACTGTGAAAAAGAAATACTGCATTTACTTTTACTTTAGAAAGTGAATATATGATTTTGTATACTTTCTACCATAGAAATGAAAAAAGTGGTATAACCAAAAAATTGTACTTGGTTTCAACAGCAGTACCAGTGCAAATTGTCCATGTACATGTATCTTTACACTTACCCTATATTATATAGATGCCTATTCAACATGGATCTCAGACAGAAAAGGTTTGGGTAGCCATTTTTCATTTAATAATTAACCATTGGAATACTTACTTGCCATGTTTATACACTATTTCACCGGGTGGCAGTGTAGTGGGTGTTAATGTGTTATCAACAGCTACTGTTAAATAATTCACTGATCCAAACTTTGCAATATCTTGTATCTCTGCCTCGAAAGGCAAATGTCCCATCTCATGTTCAACTAAAAACACAGAATTTATCCACTGAAAGTACAAAAAAGTATAGCTAAATGATTTTATTTTTTTTTTCCTCTAAAGTTTTAATTTCATTCAAAGCTAGTGTACAATAACTACAATAAATATATTATACAATGAAATTTGATTCAATATTGATTTCGCTTATATTTGTCAACAATTTCTGACTCATTCCAATTAAAAGGAAACATCTTGTAAAAAACTTTTCTTGATGGATTTCATTGTCACAGATAAGAGTACAATGAACTTGATATGTAGTTACAAAAAGTGCTGATTCATCAAACAAGTTCATTTAGGCTGCAAACTTAGGTTGGTTTTACATGCTATTTATCTACAAAACTTACAATGACTTACACATGTTACACATTACCAAAAATATATCAGTGCATGTTTTTAATTGTTTTTTTTTAATATATCATGTATATCTTTTTGATTAAGTTAAGACATTTTAATTGTTATTTTTTAGTGTATCTTTCAATGTTGTAATATATGAATATTGCATTACTGTTTCAGATCAGGTGACTGTAGGCGCCTGTTATCACGTTTAAAACAGCTGCATTTGTTTGCACCTGTCCTAAGTCAGGACCCTGTTGTTCAGTGGTAGTTCTTTGTTAATGAGGTTCATATTAAGTGTTTTCTCATTTCTATGTAGATTTGACCTTTGGTTTTCCTGTTTGAATTGTTTTACACTACTCATTTTGGGCCCTACTTTGACCTATAGTATATATATAGTTTCCTTTTCATAGTGCTGAAAAAAATAGGGTAGCTAGGTAATATCATTTTATTTTACAAACATACCTTAGCTGGTAATTACTTTATTAGGGAATCATTCTGCTTTAATAATGCTTGTTTCAAAAGGGCAAAATAAGTGTTAAATATATAGGGTAGGCACTAAAGATTAGGGTAGGTAGAGTTAGAAGAAACACATGTATTAATAGTTTGGGCCTTAACATATTTTATTGCTGTAAACATGAGATCCAGTTTTAGTTATACATTGTAGAATACATGATATAGCTATATAGATGTAACTGAATTGCATATAAATATTTTTAAGCCTACCATTTTAGCATAATATCGTGCACTGTCTACTCTAACCACAACCCTCTGTCCTTTCCATGATAGAGGCAAAAAGAACTCCTTGTCATACCAAACCCATCCTGTGAAGTCTCGTAAAGATTTCTCTTGTGTCACATCATTATAACTTGATGGTACAGGCATTGGTATAACTGGTCCTGTCTGGAAAAAAAGATGCAATTTCTTTTGAAGATGATGTCTTTTTTGGGATATTTTATAGAAGTCATAAATGTAATTTATGGGGAAAGTTTACTGTTTTCCAATGATTTTTTAGTGAAAAAAAAAGTCAAGCAGGTAATTTTCCCCCAAATTGTACCGATTGAAAGCTTGGTTATACTTCTTTTGCTTGCTCGTTACCTGACTTGGTACATTACCATGATGTCCAAGCTAACCAGTTGAAAAATAATAATCCAGAGTCAACAGTCGGTAATATAAAAATAGTCTATTGAAAGCCAATAAAATAATAATATCCTGGATTTGAATAAAGTCAAAACTGATTGCTTAAAATTCGAAACAGTATATACCGGTAGTCTCCCTGATTGACCACAAGATCTAGGTCCATTAGCTAGGCCAGATAAATTTTGTTAGACAAAGAAGTAATTATAATGTTTTACTTATCATGCATTGTCATGCTCATCTTGGTCTATGTGAATATTAAACAAAGGAAGCAGATGGATTCATGACAAAATTGTGTTTTGGTGATGGTGATGTGTTTGTACATCTTACTTTACTAAACAGTCTTGTTGCTTACAATTATCTCTATCTATAATGAACTTGGTCCAGTAGTTTCAGTGGAAAATGTTAATAAAAATTTACAAATTTTATGAAAATTGTTAAAATTTGACTATAAAGGACAATAACTCCTTAGGGGGGTCAATCGACCATTTCTGTTATGTTGATTTATTTGTAAATCTTACTTTGCTGAACATTATTGCTGTTTACAGTTTATCTCTATCTATAATAATATTTAAGATAATAAAAATATAACCAAAAACAGCAAAATTTCCTTAAAATTACCAATTCAGGGGCAGCAACCCAACAACAGGTTGTCTGATTCTTCTGAAAATTTCAGGGCAGATAGATCTTGACCTGATAGACAATTTTAACCCTGTCAGATTTCCTCTAAATGCTTTGGTTTTTGAGTTATAAGCCAAAAACTGCATTTTACCCCTATGTACTATTTTTAGCTGTGGCGGCCATCTTGATTTGATGGTCGGGTCACTGGACACATTTTTTAAACTAGATACCCCAAAGATGATTGTGGCCATTAGTTTGGATTAATTTGGCACAGCAGTTTCAGAGGAGAAGATTTTTGTAAAAGATAACTAAGATTTACGGAAAATGGTTAAAAATTGACTATAAAGGGCAATAACTCCTAAAGGGGTCAACTGACCATTTCGGTCATGTTGATTTATTTGTAAATCTTACTTTGCTGAACATTATTCCTGTTTACAGTTTATCTCTATCTATAATAATATTCAAGACAATAACCAAAAACAGCAAAATTTCCTTACAATTACAAATTCAGGGGCAGCAACCCAACAACGGATTGTCCGATTAATCTGAAAATTTCAAAACAGATAGATCTTGACCTGATAAACAATTTTACCTTGTCAGATTTCCTCTCAATGCTTTGGTTTTTGAGTTATAAGCCAAAATCTGCATTTTACCCCTATGTTCTATTTTTAGCCATGGCGGCCATCTTTGTTGGTTGGCCGGGTCACCGGACACATTCTTTAAACTAGATACCCCAATGATGATTGTGGCCAAGTTTGGTTTCATTTGGCCCAGTAGTTTCAGAGGAGATGATTTTTGTAAAAGTTAACGACAACGGACGACAGACGACGACGGACGACGAACGCAGGTGAGCCAAAAAATCGACTGATTTTGTCACAACAGGTTATTCTTTTCCAAAATGATGCAAACAATACTTATTTGAGACCTCTGACAAATAACGATAATGATATTTTGACAAACATGACAAATGGCTGTAAAAGTTTAACCAATTTGACGTTAACAGTATACATTCCCAAAATGACCTTGAAGCAGTTAACTTTGCAGGCAAAATG
This sequence comes from Mytilus edulis, assembly GCF_963676685.1. Taxonomy (NCBI): domain Eukaryota; kingdom Metazoa; phylum Mollusca; class Bivalvia; order Mytilida; family Mytilidae; genus Mytilus; species Mytilus edulis. Next base: position 55,741,060 of record NC_092349.1, on the reverse strand, counting down.
AGCTTTGCCATATTTATAGAAAATTTGTTTATTTTAGATTGATTCTTTTGGAAGGTAAAACTAGTATCAGTGAAATGGTACAAAAATGTGATATCAAATAAAAAAAACGTAAATACTTATTATAATAACTTTATTTAAAAAATCTTCACCACACTTGGTATCATTTGCAATTGTTACTAAGTATAGCAGCCAAATATGAAGTCACATAGGCATGTGCAGCATACGGGAAGTGAAAGTAGAATTAGGTGGAAAATGTAAGACGGTCGAAAACACAAGTACGAGACGATATATATATGGGCAGGAATTCGCTAATGCTACTTTAGTGTGACATTGTAATAAAAAAATAAAAATCATTATAAGCTTCTAAATTTTTTACAAATTATTGCTACAAATGGTGTCCTTCTATTAGTACCCAAAAAAATCATTTTTAAACTTACGTCAGTTTGGAACCAAAGCAAATAATGAATTTGGAGCATGTAACATGGACACTTTTTCCAAATTGAGATTAATGATTCCTCAACTTATTCAACATTCAACATCATATATATTGATCACAAAACATTGTCTTTCATCAAAACTCTAAAATGTATATTTTCATTTCTTTCAGAAATTTTGTGAAAACAAGTTTCCTCTACTTTTCTGTCAATGTTACATGCAATGTTTAAGAGATAAATACAGTAAGAATCATTTTCTTACTGAACATGTAAAGGCTCTTTTTCATTGTGTTACCCTCACATTAAAAAATTGTATTAATATTTTTGCAATTATCTCATTTCTGTCATAAAATAGTGACTTAAATGTTGCATGTAACGTGGACACAAAAAATATGAATAATGAACCATGCCAGAATTGACCTTAAAAGATATAAAAAGCCTCCAAACAACCATCTGAATGTAAATTATACAATTATACTGCCACATTTCTCATATATGATATTATTTAAATAGTGGTTAATACCAAAACCATTCACCTAAATTTCAGACAGCAGACATATTTTTTTAACTATACCAGTAGTTATGCTTGTTCATGGTGGTACACTATGGAAGGCTAAATTAAAAGATATTCAAATGTCAAAATAACCAGAAAAATAAAATTATGACCAAAGATAGATCAATTGATGAAGGAGTCATCCAAAATTTCCACAACATGAAACATTTTTATATCAGTAAGTAAGCAATCCGTTTTTTTATGCACAGGGATGAGATTGATAAGAAGACAACCACACAACCATCAGCATCCACGAAGTTTCTCACTCAATAACTAATACTGACAAAGTAAGGGTACAAAATGATTACATGTATCCCTCATTCATGTGACACAGCTACACTTAAAACTAATAGTATGAAAAACCAAGAAAAAATATGGACAAATTTACGAGAGGTTTATACAGCTGCATTTATTGAGAATCTTATGTTCAATCGTTTACATAACTTCTATAAACTTGTTACCTAAACTACAGGAAGCCACAATTTAAAGGGCCCAATAATGACCAGTGTAAAACAATTCAGAAGAGAAAACCAACACCCATTAGACCATAGTCCTGTTTTCAACTTTATTTGGCCTTCTTTTACTTTTTTGTTTCATTAGCGTCACTGAATAGTCTTTTGTAAACGAAAAGCATTTCTGGCCTACAAAATTTCAATTCTGGTATCCATGATGAGTTTATTATTATTATTTTGAAATCAGAAGGAGCCTGAACCTCTTGTAATGCAAAAGATATTCTGGAATGTCAATTATTGGCATAACAATTAAAAAAAAATGTTACAAATTGAATTCCTCATGATTTCTATAATGAGCATCAGTAAATACACATGATACATGTGTTGACTGGTGAATGAAAAGGGATGAATAAACAAGATTTTGAAATAACTATCTTCTACACTGCTGTAGAATGGTCAAATTGGAGATCACTAGTATGTCTGCATACACATGTGACAGTCACCATCATCTGGTTTTCTGACACAGAACTACTATCTGACTGGCTGAAAGGACCGTCACCACCCGACTCACTAATAGGGACCTTATCAGACTGGCTATCACAGACATCATAATCTGCCAGGCTGATAGGGTTATCACCATCTGACAGGCTGAAAGGGATATCACCATCTGACTGGCTGACAGGGACATCACCATCTGACTGGCTGACAGGGACATCACCATCTGACTGGCTGACAGGAACATCACCATATGACTGAATGACAGGAACATCACCAACTGACAGACTAATATGAACATCACCATCTGCCAGGCTGACTAGGACATTACCCTCTGACTGGCTTACAAGAACATCACAGACTGACTGACTGACAGGAACATCACCAACTAACTGATTGACTGATATGTACATCACCATCTTCCAGGCTGACAGGGACATCACCATCTTCCAGGCTGACAGGGACATCACCATCTGTCTGGCTGCCAGGGACATCACCATCTGACTGGTTGACAGGGACAGTATCTTTTTGCAGCATCTTCCTGAGAGTTTTCTTCATCACATTTATTGCTGATCATCTTTTTCTTTCTTAGGTTTATATTGCCTGTAGATTTTTTTAATTAAAAATTGCATGTAAAATTTCAAGACTGACACCAATTTTGTTGTCAATGAAGAAAATACACTTCTAAAAAGAATATCTATATTTAGAAATAGAGATGAAGTTTGATGGTGGTAAAACAAGTTAAATTATCAATAATCTCTTTATAGAGCAAAGGAGTAAGTAAATGTTATCAGTTCTGTTCATGCGTGTAACATTGACAGAAAAGTAAAAGGTTGTATGTCAATGTTACATACATGAAGACCAGAAGATGAAAGTGGTGTGCTTAATAGTCAACTTTGGAGAAATAATATAATTGCTGCCCAGTAATATCTAATTAATCATTTAGGTTATAAAATGTTATATAAATGTCTGACTTTAAGGAAGTAATACCTTTGCATGTAACATAAAAAAATCTTGACACAAAATATTGTTGTCAATGTTACTAACTAGTGTTAAAAGACAAATTAAACAGGAAAACATTAAAACGCTTTAATTTTGTAAAATAAAAATAAGATAATAGCTCCATATGGCAGTAAGTTTTGTTTACGCATGCAACACTGGCCTGAACATGTAAAAGTCTAAATAATAGCCTCTGTCAATGTTACATACACAATTTCTTAATGAAAAAAAAGTTTAATTTGGGTTTACTTTATACATTATTTTTTAAAATAGGTATCATAATAATAACTTTGAATATTAAAAATTAGATTAACTGTTGATTTCAACACAGTAATATCTTCTCATGTAACACAAAAAAGACCTGATACAAAAATCGTAGTCCATGTTACTCATAAAGTTATCATAGGAGCATCAAAGAAATTGTGTGATGACAATATTTCAGATGTTAGTCATTTATAAACTCAGATAAACTCATTTTAAAGCTCATAACAGAGGTTTGGAAATCAATACTTTTAAAACATTATAATTCTGGGTTATGTATGTAACATTGACAGGAACACCAACAAATGATGAGGAAAAATTGCTAGTCAATCAGGAAAAAAATAAACACAAATAATTAAAACTCATTTATTTCTTTAATATCATTTTAATGAAGCAAATTTAAATTTCAACAAGATTTTATTGATTGAATAACTGTATGCACATTTATTAGGTTGTAGCATGTAACCTGGACGCAGAAGATGTGTCAATGTTACATGCCTTTAAACGATAAGAATTACAAGTAAATATTGTAAAGTCTAGAAATCAAGAAAGACCAACAACTTCTCTGTTAAGAATTCAGCATAAATTTACATTTTGATTTAATATTATGCACTGGCCAATTATGCTTTAAGTGTAATAAAGTAATATTGTTTTTATTCTGGTGTCAATGTTACATTTTATGTTTTCAAATTAAGTGGCCAGTTATCTTTATAATGCTGAGAATGAATACAAGTACTAGTTAATCAAATTGGCAATTAATCTGTGGTATTTCATGTAAAAAATTAGATTGATAAGGCAAACCGTACAAAAAAAAGCTTTTGCATGTATCATAGACACCTTTCCTTGGTAAATATTTTCGTGTCAATGTTATGTACAGAAATCTCTCCAGCAATAAAATGAATATCGTAAGGGTCAAACCTGTTTAAATACAAGATAAACTTATATTTTTTGACAAAATTGCAAAGCAAGTCACACATCATTATCAAAGAACCTAATTTACACAAAAAGTGCATGTAACACTTCATTGTGAGGTCAAATTAACCTGGTCCCACTCTCTTATCATCTGCTTGATCACTGGTAGATGCCTAGTGTGAAAGATGACAAATACACATTTTAATGTAATTGTCAGTGGGTTGAAATGTGAAAAAAATAAGTATGGTAATGCTTACTATAAAAAGTATACAACTGTTATAAAAAGATGAGTATTATTGGGCAGTATTGACACGAAAATGAAATAAATTTTCTTACCTTCTATATTTTTCAAACTTCAGTTAATTAATAAAAATCATGAAATCCAAATTGTACCCATTGTTGACACCTTTCAAAATTTGCCATGCTGGACCAATAACTTGTTTCCAAAGCTAATCAGCTAATGAAAAGGTGCATGTAACATTTGTTGACGGGAAAAGTTACATGCACTTGTCCATTTTCAAACGTATTTTATTTGCAGCAATAATCTGATTCTGTACAAAATGGGGTTTCTAAATGATAGACGGATCATTTTGCAGTTGATTTTCAACTATTATAGTAGAACAATTCTTCAGGCATATTCTAAATATGACTAGGGGTTTTGCCACTGCAGAAATGTCACACTTTTTGTCTACAGTTTTCAACTACCAGCACATAACAAGTGCTGATTTTTTGTTGATTTTTTTAATTGGATCCATTTTTTTTGCATTTGGCAATAAAGACTAACCCACTTTGATATTTAAACAATGTTTATTCTCCATGTTTGCATGATTTCTTTATTTTTTAATTGGATAAACACTATTGACCCTAAAATTTCACTAGCGAATTCCTGCCCATATATACTATATGACTATATCTTTGTCTTTTTTTTAGACAGTTCTGTGCAGACAATAATTAAAGCTGTGAATCAGCGTCAACTGAAACTGAATGTGATTATTTAATCTTATTTACCTTTTCAAGTCGTGACATATACCATTTATCGTCAAAGCCTTGAGTTCTGTTGACTGACATATCTGCTCTGAAATTCCATAATCCATTTAGCTCTTTGACTTCCCTTGTTTCTGATTCTCTTGGATAAAGAGTGGGAAAATAATCGCATCGAACTACATCAAAAAATATAAACAGTAATGTCAAACTAACAAATAGAGATTTGGTTTTCCAATAGAACGATCTTAGATATATATCTACCATTTTTAAATCATGTGATCAACAGAGCGCTGTAAAAAATATTAATTTTCGAATCAATACCGGTTTATAACAGTTGAGGAAATACGTATGGAACTCAAACTGATACAGGATAAATAACTTTTATTGAATTCATCGATCATCTTGATCATCATATGTTGCTTTTCATATCTTTCATAAAGAACATTCATATATTTTACAAATAGATTAATAAAGTGAAATAACGATTTATCCTTCTTCTTTTGTGTATTTAAATAAGCTTCCTATGATAGCCGGGAACACATTTAGTAAGGTAATTTTGTAGAGTTATAGCACAGGAGTTTGAAATCCTATCAATAACAGGGTAAAAATATACCAAGTATTCTAAGTTTACCATATACAACGGTCACTGATATATTATATATAAAAAAAGAAGATGTGGTATGATCGCGTACAAACCTCCACAAGATACCGAAATGACACAAAAATTAACAACTATAGGTCACTGTACGGCCTTCAACAATAAGCAAATTAAGCACATACTGCATATTTTACAAGCTATGAAAGGCCCCGAACACTACAGCCACGGTTAATATAATTGCATGGTTTATATATACTGTTCCGTAAATAAGTTTTGTGCACAGATGGTTTTATACTCGGTTCCGTAAATATATTGAGTGCACTGATGTTTATCTACTGTTCCATAAAAATGTTTTGTGCGCTGATGTTTATATACTGTTCCTTAAATATGCTTAGTGCGCTGATGTTTATATACTGTTCAGTAAATATGTTTTGTGCGCTGATGTTTATATACCCTTCCGTAAATATATTTTGTGCGCTGATGTTTATATACTGTTCCGTAAATATGTTTTGTGCGCTGATGTTTATATACTGTTCCGTAAATATGTTAAGTGCGCTGATGTTTATATACTGTTCCGTAAATATGTTTAGTGCGCTGATGTTTATATACTGTTCCGTAAATATTTCTTGTGCGCTGATGTTTATATACTGTTCCGTAAATATGTTTTGTGCGCTGATGTTTATATACTGTTCTGTAAATATGTTTCTCTAATTTTTGCGCTATTTTCACATTTCCTGACCGGTGTGAGAAAAATATTTCTCCTCACTAGTGAAAAATCTGTTCTCGGCAAATGATTAGTCGAAATTTGATTATGACGTCAAAATGTTTTGTTTTCTTCTCAATTTTCCTATTGTGACGTCATGAAAAAAGGCGACCTTGCCTGATGACGTCGCATATAAAGAGCACAATTTTCTGAAAATCTTTGAAAAAGAACGATAAAAAGCATTAGAGAAACAGATTCCGACACTATAACTCGTGTATTACGATATTTCTCCACTCTCGACAGTTAAATTTTATTATTTAAAGGGCTCGGCAAGCCTCGCGCTTTAAATAATAAAATTTAACTGTCTCGAGTGGAGAAATATCGTAATACACTTGTTGCAGTGTAAGAATCTATATTTTGTGTACTGAATCAGATGTTTATATACTGTTCCGTAAATATGTTTTGTGCACTGATGTTTATATACTGTTCCGTAAATATGTTTTGTGCGTTGATGTTTATATACTGTTCCTTAAATATGCTTAGTGCGCTGATGTTTATAATATACTGTTCCGTAAACATGTTTTTAGTGCGTTGATGTTTATATACTGTTCCGTAAATATGTTTTGTGCAAAATTATTTGACTTAGCTAAGTTCGCTTTGGGTGTACACAATTGTCGGTGTCTTTTCTTATTCGGACTTGTCCCATTCTGGATGTAACCGTGACCATGAAATTGTAAGAAACAAACGAAATAACATATGTGTTAAACACTTTATTTGAACAAAAACATAAGAAGGTGCAGAGAAACAGTTACATATACACATTGAAATGATCAGAAAAGGAAGAGCTATACATACATGTAGGTTATACAGGTGCTATTTAGGATTGATACTATTTTTTTGTTCGAATTCTTCAGTATTATCAGCAAAAATTACCAGAAGTACAAAATTTTCAAGATAGTTACCATAGAAGGAATTGTCAGTCACAGAACACTTTGTAAATCAAAATTAGCGGCCATATCGATCCACTACTAACAAATTATAAAATAATCGGCTTATAAATTACTTGCATCCAAAGAACTTTCCTATTGAACTAAGCTTCATCTGGAAAAGTATGCTCAACACAAAAATTTAAAGACAATGCAGGACTCTGGTACGTTAGGAGCTAGTAAGCACAAAGCGTGTATTTAGGATGTAACGTCAATTTAACTTAGGGAGTTGAAACCAATTTTACTGTAGGTAAAAAAAACTTACAATACAACATCAAAATAGACTAAATTGAAATTTTATTTGTATATTATATTGGCTTTTTGTCATGCGACTGTGACCGTGACGTCATTAACGTTTTTATCATAATTTACTCCAATTTAGAATTAGAGTATAAGGAATAACTGTAATATTCATCTGTCTTGGAAGAAATATTACAGTTATTCCTTAACGAAAATGTATATTTAAAGGTTAACTTTCACTATAAAAAAACCAGCTCCTAATCAAGATAAAGGGGAAAATATTTTAACTAAAGAAAAACAGCTAGCAAAAAAAATTAATTCAAGTTATCATTCGGCAATGTAGTGGGGACTTATTAAGGTAGCAATGTTTTTAGTGAAGAAGTATTTGTCAATCTGAACATCTTTTAAAAATCCCAGTCAATACATTATCATGTCACAACATGGAGTAAATTAATAACTAAATGATTTAAATAAACTCATCATAGATACCAGCCAGGACTAAATTCTATATATATGCACCAGACGCGCGTTTCGTCTACAAAAGACTCATCAGTGACGCTCGAATCCAAAAAAGTTTAAAAGGCCAAATAAAGTACGAAGAAATTCTTATTAGTATTAGTATCCTTAGTATTTCAAAAAATTCAAAATTTTGTAAACAGTTAATTTATAGATATAACAATATCAATGATAATTCATGTCAGCACAAACAGTGCTGACTACTGGGCTTGTGATACCCTGGGGAAATTAATCTCCACCATCGACCGAGTGGTTGTAAATAAACTCATCATAGATAAAAGCACACAATAAATACTCTATACTTAGTATATGAGTGCTCATGGGAGGAGCTTATCTTTCAATTATCTTTTGATTTCAATCGTTCCGCTGTTGATCTCTGACCACAAGACAAATAATGTGCTCTTACCTTATTATGATGCTATCAAAAGTATAGTATATAACTAGTGCGGCAAACAAAGAAAATCTAATAGAGAAAAATATAGAGGGGAAAAAAAGTAAAGTGAAGAATTATATGGGTAAATTTGTAAGAGTAGCCTTGAAAGCCCCTGACAAATGTTCGTTCATAGTCAAGAACAAAAGGCTTCTGAATCTGACACCAGCAGCAGTGACAACAATCTTCATTCTAGACAAATCACCTGGATAATAGAGAAAGTTGGTTCTTTCTGAAACTGGGGTTCGTAATATTTATTCTTTAGTTTTCTATGTTGTGTCATGTGTACTATTGTTTTTCTGTTTGTCTTTTTCATTTTTAGCCATGGCGTTGTCAGTTTGTTTTAGATTTATGAGTTTGATTGTCCCTTTGGTATCTTTCGTCCCTCTTTTGTATATATTCTTCTCTTTGGTCTTTAACGTCTAAGTGATGGGCATGCACTATGTAGGAAATTTAAGCATTTAAACATTATTTTTTTAATACATGTGTTATTTTTTAACTTTATATACCTCAAACATCATGCGGGACAGTCTATTCTCAGAAAGGGATGGTTTTAATAATGGCTTTTTATGAGAATTTTTGTTTTGTACATTTTTAAGCTTGTGTGTTTTAGTTTTAGTGAATTTTACAGGACCATATACTTCTTTTTGAATGTGAATGATTGTTATTATTTCATAGTGAAAATTATGTTTAATATTGATTGTATAAAGCTGGTTACCTTTAATAGTCTCTTATCTTAAACTGTCTGGACTGAGTAGGAACTTTGACCATATTTAATTACTACATTACAGCAGTTGGTCAAACCTGTAACATCAAATGTCAAATTGGTATTTTTAAGGGATGGACAGTGTACACATAATGCACATTTTACAGTGAAAGTGTATATAAGGCACAAACGGTGTAGTACTATTGATAAAATGATGGGGTCAGATCACTTCTTGTGTGTTCCTAGTAGAGGTTGTAAATGTTGTAAACATCATGCGGGACAGTCTATTCTTAGAAAGGGATGGTTTTAATAATGGCTTTTTATGGAATTTCTTTTTTTTTTGTACATTGTTAAGCTTCTGTGTTTTAGTTTTAGTGAATTTTACAGGACCATATACTTCTTTTTGAATATGAATGATTGTTATTATTTCATAGTGAAAATTATGTTTAATATTGATTGTATAAAGCTGGTTACCTTTAATAGTCTCTTATCTTAAACTGTCTGGACTGTGTAGGAACTTTGACCATATTTAATTACTACATTACAGCAGTTGGTCAAACCTGTAACATCAAATGTCAAATTGGTATTTTTAAGGGATGGACAGTGTACACATAATGCACAATTTACAGTGAAAGTGTATATAAGGCACAAACGGTGTAGTACTATTGATAAAATGATGGGGTCAGATCACTTCATGTGTGTTCCTAGTAGAGGTTGAAAATGTTGTAAACATCATGCGGGACAGTCTATTCTTAGAAAGGGATGGTTTTAATAATGGCTTTTTATGGAATTTCTTTTTTTTTTTGTACATTTTTAAGCTTGTGTGTTTTAGTTTTTATTAGTGAATTTTACAGGACCATATACTTCTTTTTGAATATGAATGATTGTTATTATTTCATAGTGAAAATGATGTTTAATATTGATTGTATAAAACTGGTTACCTTTAATAGTCTCTTATCTTAAACTGTCTGGACTGTGTAGGAACTTTGACAATATTTAATTACTACATTACAGCAGATGGTCAAACCTGTGACATCAAATGTCAAATTAGTATTTTTAAGGGATGGACAGTGTACACATAATGCATAATTTACAGTGAAAGTGTATATAAGGCACAAACGGTGTAGTACTATTGATAAAATGATGGGGTCAGATCACCTCTTGTGTGTTCCTAGTACAGGTTGTAAATGTTTGCTGCATTTATATGGGTTCAATGTATTCAGAGTTTAAGTGATTTTATAACAATTTTTCATGTCATTGAGAATTGTTATCAAAAATGGCATTAAAAAATCTTAGGGTACCCCCTGTTAGTTTGGCTTTTAAAGCAGAATTGTCCCATTTTTTTGTATAGCTTGTTTGTGAAAAAAAATGTCTCAAAATGAAAATTGGATTGAGGTATGGCACCAAGCACAATGTTGTTATGCTGATCGTTTTGTTTATTTTGTTTCTATCTTTTTTAGTTTTTACTCAAAATAGAAAAAAGGTAAAAAAAATCCTCATTTGAGGGCAATGAGTCCTTTATAGAATGGCAGTCTACTAACTATATCGGCAAAATTTGACTTATTTGTTGATCTTGTCTTGCTAATTTTTTTTCTTCAAAAGTTTCTATTTAACTATTCTTATTTTATCATATAAGGCATAACACAAACAAAATCGTCATTAAAAGGGATTAACTTAAATAAGGAGTCGTCGAATGATTTCTTGTATCTTGTATTGATTATAGATCCTGACTTGCTGGTAATTTTCCTTAATTCAGATTTATATTTTTTGAAATATAAAGCGAAAACACAAAAAATAATAAAAGTTTTCATCAAAGGTAATAACTCTAATAAAGAGTCGACTGCCGATTTCGTCCATTAGAAATTTCTGTACAACTTGTCTTGCTGATCATTTTTCCATTTTAAAGTTTCTCCCTATCTATTGTAATTTTCAAGATAATGGGCAATTTAAATTCTTTCCTCAATCAACTAAAATATATATCCACAGTAAATTATCCTAATAATAAGATCTATAAAATAAATTGATTGAATAACAAATGTTATAGATTAATTTCAATTTTAATTCTTTTTGTATTCTACCGGCACTTTTTATAGTGCTATTTGCATTGCTTTCCCGATATTTTTCTCTCCTTATTTTGTATATGCGATTTTCACATCATTTAACATATAAAAAATTACAACTTTAGGGTGCTCGATTTTTTCAAAAAAATCAAATATAATTGAATCAATCAAGGGGAATTTGAATAGGGACACATCATAAAGTTTGTCCTTTTCTAAAATCACTTTAGGAATTTGATTTGTTGAACCTCCTCCCCAACCCTTGCAGAACGTTTGTAAAGTCAACATATTGTATGCCAATGTTATTATTTGAAGATTTTAAAACAAACTATTATACAATTACAGAAACATTTATGATTTTATTTTGATTATTTTTCAGGGAACAAGTATATCAACATTATCATATTACACTGCAGTCTTGTTATAGCAGATCACAAAATGAATATAAAATGACTTGTATATGACGTACCGTAACATTTGTTACTTTTGTTATTTATATATATCATTTACAGTATATTATTGCTTATATAATTGGAAACATGTCCCGGATAGGAGAAGATATCTTAAACAGATAAAATTTATCATTTATTGATTGGTTTGAAACTCTTTCATGTTTCGTTGGAATGTCGGTGTCAGTATTTGAGAAAATGGATTTTTATATGTATTGCAGCAAATGGTTTTGCAAACGATTTATCAAACTACAAAATAATAAAATAGGAAAACTTTTATTTGATAAGATTGTGTCGAAGTAAAAGCTAAATTATTTTAAAAACAATGGGGACAAACAGTAAATTTTAAAATCAATCAACCAGCAATAGACCTATTCGTCATCTCATATGTTTATAATATGTTTTGGATTGCAAACTCACCATAAAAAAGTAAAGAACAGATCCAGTTACGTCTGTCTCATATCTTGACTTTCATCTAAAACCTGACAATGAGGGTCGATCGAAAAAAAATCAATGACAAAAGGGATGAGTTTAGCTTTCCAATTGTGAAAGTTCCAATTCTATGTAGCAATTTGTCAGCAGTTAACAAGAAAAAGGGAAAATAACAAAAATACCGAACTCCTAGGAAATTCAAAACGGAAAGTCCCTTATCAAATCAGGAAAATGGCAAAACTAAAAGTTCAAACACATTAAACGAATAAAAAACAACTGTCATATTCCTGACTCTGTACAGATATTTATTTATGTAGAAAATAGTGGACTAAAACTGGTTTTATAGCTAGCTATACCTCTCACGTATATGTCAAATGCATAAAATTCCATTATATTGACAACACTATGTGAACAAAACAAATAGAAAGCTATAAAACAAAGAGTTCCAAGAGATGAAGTTGAAATCATTCTTTCAAACATTTTACGGACGCCATCACAAAATGATTGACCGTCATGGAATATCAGTTTTACAGAAAACGACGGATATTTTCCAATTATAGTAACCTCTATCCCGTCCTCTTTTCCTCGAATGTGACCTACCGACTTATCACCGAGTTTGTACATACATAAGCAACACGACGGGTGTCACATATTGAGCAGGACCTGCTTATTCTTCCGAAGCAGCTAAGATCATCCCCGGTTGTTGATGGGGTTCATGTTGCTCAGTCTTTAGTTTCCTATGATATGTTTTGTATGCTGTTGATTGTCTTATGGTCTTTTTCATCTTTTTTTACACGGCGATGTCAGTTTATTTTCGACTATGGTTTTGATTGTCCCTTTGATATCGTTTGCTTCCCTTCATGGGAATACTATGATAATTTATAAAACGAAATGTGCTCTTAATGTATATTAGTGATGATTGCATTTCAGGTCTCAATTTACAACAGTAAACTAACCTAAAATAGAGCAACGATCACATAAAAATCAGCTAAATATACTGCAGCTTATGAAAATCTGGCGCACAATGTGGTAATATACACATACTATCTATTCATACATTATTTCCTACTTCGTCTTAGGGATTTGTTTGCCAGTTTTTATTTCTAAACACAAAGACTTTTTTTCAAAGAACAAAAAGAGATGGTACAAGTTAACCTTCCCACTACGCTAGCAAAACAGACATAAGATCTGTTATGATCTTGGTAGCTCACAACATAAATCCCTGTACGTGTAAATGCTAGGAAAAATTTGTCTGGTCCTGCTTGATGGTGAAAGATATTATCCGGAATAATATATGTAGGAAGCAAGACAAATAGCCTAACACCAAATCGCCCCACTTTTTCACCAACTCGCCCCACTATTAAAAAAATCGCCCAAAACTGGTTAACTAACTCGTCCCACTTTTTAAAAAAATCACCTCACTTGTGAAAAGTGTTAAATCCAAATAATTTCCCCCTGTCAACTCGCCCCACTTATTGAAAAAAGGTGAAATCTACTTACATATATAATTGTTTTCATAAGTATTGACGTGGGGCAGGGACATATATATACAACGGGATAGCATCTTTTTTATAAATGGGGCGAGTTGGCACTGATAAATTCTTTTTGGTTTATCTAATTGTCATGAGTGACATGAGAGGGGCGAGTTGACAGGTCGTACTTCAGCGGGATTTTAACCCTTTTCATAAGTGGGACATGTTATCATACCTATTTGCAATGGGAGTTTATCCTTTTGCATAAGTGGGGCGAGTTGGTAAACAAGAGTGGGGAGATTGTTTAGAAAGTGGGGAGAGTTTGTGAAAAAGTGGGGCGATTAGGTGTGGGGCTTCCCTTTTTGCATTGATGATCATTAAAACAAAATCAATATTTCGCTTCCCTAATTTTTCACTTGTACCATACCTATAGACATATAGATAAAGGTTACTCACTCCCTAACCCTTATCATTTGCATAGCGAATATGTTTAATAATTTTTTATGTGTGTGTATGCATGTTTCTCTACTGAATTCTTAGCGGATTTATCATTTTTCCTGACCTGTTGATTATTTCTTTGTAACCAACGTGTGGTTCGTTTGATCTCAGTTCTTTATTGGTCAAAATTTAATTATAACGTCGAACGTTCTTGCTTTCTTCTGAATGTCCTATTGTGACCACGGAAAAAGACGAAAAAAGACGACTTTGGCTGATGACCTTACATACAAAGAACACATCTTTTTGCAGAATGTTGGAAAAGAAGGATAAGTTTTGTCTGCAAATCGTCTAAAAATCATCAGAGAAACAGATTCAAACACCAAATCTCGAACAAATTCGATATTTCTCAAATCTCGACAGTTTCAAAATTAAAAATGTAACTTTCTCGATTGTAAAAATATCGTACCGCACTTGATGCAGTGGTAGAATCTATATGTATAGTGTACATGTATGTGTGTATATATGTACGTGCATGTGTGCATATGTGTACGTGTATGCGTGCGTTTATGTTAGTGTTGATATCCTTTAAAATTGTTTAAATAAAAATCAGAAAATATCTGAAGAAATCTTTTTTCATTGCATTAACAAATTGTTGAAACACTTGTTTTTATTTCTGGAAGAATTGGCTTAATACGTTCAAGAATATTAAGAATAAAACAATGTTTTTTCAAGAACTGAAAGTTTTAAAAACATTATTGCAAATAAAGTGAATAATGCGGACTATGACAAATGTGGAAATTCCATTGTTTGCTGACTTATCTGGATGTAAGTAAGTTGGTAAAGCCTATAAAAGTCATTCATTGCTGCGGATGTGGATGTGAAAATCAAAGTAAAGAGCTACCGGAGAGTGATCTGTTGAAGATAGTTTTCAGACTGCGAAAAAACGATGAGACAATTTTCACGTTATAAATTACATATACATAAGAACAGAATGACATTTTCTTCTTATAAATTACATATACATAAGAACGGAATGAAATTTTCTTCTTATAAATTACATATACATAAGAACAGAATGACATTTTCTTCTTGTACAGATATTCATCTGCTCTAGATATATTGCATTTCTTATGATTCTGTATAAGTGTTGTACGATTTATTGTATACATTTAAAACAATATTATCAATTGATTATATTTTGTCCAATAAAATACCAGAACTAAAACTATCTATAGTTTTCCGTATATATACATTGACACGTGTGACCTCATTTCGCCAGATAAATATCAGTTATTACAAGTTGTGAATGTTTCATATATTCGTCATCAACCAATGTGCTCATAATTCTCCTTGTGTAGTCTTGATGAGACGACTTTGTTCTAGTGGATATATTTCCTCCCTAACATAAAAGAAAAGTTTTCAATTATTATTGCATAACCATATCATCAAAACATCGTAACGTTTGTCTTTTAAAATGTTAAATAAAACGTTGCAATTTAAGATATTCAAACGTTTGGGTAATACACAAAAAAGGATAAAAAAAAAATACAAAATTGTTTGACAGTACAACACATTACCCTGCCCAAATATCCAGACATGGTATTTGGCCAAACAATTGTTGTGATTAACCAGTTGTACATTTAAAGAGTAGGTATGTTACGCTACAAAAAGACAACTATTTAAAGCCGCAAGCGCTGTAGAACAATTTATTCCTAATGAAACATACAAAATATCTTGCCATAAATTATGTATCATGTGTTTGATTAAGGTTCGAATTCAATTGGTATCCGTGTTCATTTAAATATCTATAAAATCAGAAAGGATTAGGTCAAGAATGAAGTTATATAATTTTATTCGATGGTATATAACTACTTTATTTCGAACGAAAATTAAAAAAAATCGTATAAATAGTTTGACTTGTATTAAATCTAAAATTAGATTTACAGGCATCGTTGTACTTTAAAAGATAACCTGTGTATTTAGAATATTCAATCGTAATTTTTGGGGATCTAAACTTTGAAATGTTCGATTTAATTTTAAATGTATATTATATAAAAAGAGATTTAGTTTATATGCCAATGAGACAACTATCCACTTCGAACACTTCCAAACTGGGTTTTTTTCTTCATGTTTGAATTCGTATAACACTTTTTCATGTTAGGGGAAGGGTTCACCAAGCGTTATCAATAGTATTCAATATTTAATTTTACATGACTTTTAATGTATAGAATGCTTTAGCCGTAGTAAGCGCAACATTTTGGATATTTTTGTTTTTTAAGACCTACAATTTCATGTTCTGCTAACTTTGATATTTCGAGCGCTACTGAAGAGTCTGTCTTATCTATACAAAACACGCATCTTGCGTACAAAGCCATGTATATTTGTTGAATTTTTGCAGACACATAAACATTTTTCGGAATAAAACCATGTTCCCCTTATATTATGTCAATCTTTGGATTAATTAGTATTCAGTAAAAATTAATGTGATATAATTTTGATTTATATCGAATTTACGTTTCTTTTGCTTATTTTTTTTTATAATTTAAAGGGTTAACCCTGAAGATTAGCATAATGGGGAAAAAGGTCATTTGGTGTATAGATCCACTACTAGAAGTCCCTTTATATGTTTGAAAAGCAAAAAGCAAAGAAAAAGGATAAGTATTAGTGTTCTTCGTCTGAAAGTCTCATTGAGGTCTTTGATAACAACTAAGGTACTAATTTTACTGCATAATATGCGTCTGTCGACAAATAATTTCTCTTTGATAATGGTCGAAGGCAGCATATTTGAAAATTCAAAACCTTATATAAACAACTCCTAACTATCCTACTGCCTGTCGATACATTTATTTTGGCATTGCACAAGTCATGTCTACTTTGACTGTCCATGACGTTAAAATACCATCTCTCTGGGATGTGTTTTAGTTGATTTTAGTCTCTGATGCATGATTTTTTTTTTATTATAAATTGTTTTTTGGCTTTTAACTAGCTGTCAGTAACTGCGAGTACTCTCAAATCGTATTTTCTTGTTAATTTGACCTGTTGATACTATTTGTAATGGGTTTTTTTTGTTACTTAATGTCAACTAATATCTGGTCTATATACCAGCTTTGATAAATGTTTGGAATTACTATAATTTTTCACTTCTTCGTACTATGAACATCAAAACTATTTCCTTTCTCCTTTTATACTGTATATACATCACACTTCCTGCATCTGTACATAAAAAACACGAAGTTTTATCTAGCACCAAGTTTATATTTTTATTGTTGATATTCACCCCCATGTACCAAGTTTTAGAATAACTTTATGATATACAAGCAATTTCTTGGTGTACTAAACGGAAAGTTATACAGACATAGGAGAAGAAGTATACTTAACAACAAAATTATTTCATTTACCTGTGGCATTTCACAGCGGTATAATACTTTTACTTTAACTATTCATCCCTTATTTTCATTAACTTTACATTTACATTGTATCATAGATCAAATGTATTCGTTCAGTGTATGTTCATGTGTGTTGGTACGTCTTTTGATTGAATTAAGCCATTACAACTTTTTACAATATTTTATAGTGTGTCTTTCTATGTTGTGATGCTACACTATTGGTTCAGAAAATTCAGTGAAGGTTTTGTATCATTAAAACGTTTAAACCCACTGTAAGTGTTTGCACATGTCCTAAGTCAGGAATCTGATGTTCAGTAGTTGTCGTTTGTTGTTGTGGTTCATAAGTGTTTCTCGTTTCTCGCTTTTTTTTATATAGATTAGACCGCTGGTTTTTCGGTTTAAATGGTTTTACACTTAGTCTAGTAATTGTTTGGGGCCCTTTATAGTTTCTTGTTCGATGTGAGACAAGGCTCCGTGTTGAAGACCGTACCTTGAACTATAATGGTTTACTTTTATAAATTGTGACTTGGATAGAGAGTTGTCTCAGAGGCACTCAAACCACATCTTCCTATATCTATATAAAAGACGTACTTTGACCTTTCCTTGTTAACTTTTTATACATTGTGACTTGGTTGAAGAGTTGTCTTATTGGCACTCAGACCACATCAAGTTATTTATATTGAAGAGCTGATCATACCTTAAGTATTGACAAATTTGAATAATGAGCTTTGCATGAGAGACATACATTCCTTAATTCCTGAATTGATTTATAAAATTTTATTACAGCAAATTTCTACTTAAAATGTTTTAATACCTCACACCTCATTGTTTTTATCTAGAAGGATCATAGCACTCTTTTGTTCCTCACTTTAGTGCTGCTTACAGTCAGGTCCTTAACTTTATTGAAATAAATACAAAAGAACTGACCATAACACTCTTTCACATATAAAATATTCTTTGACTTTGGGCATGCTATTGAAAGATGTCACACATTGGAATGCATATGCTCCCATATTTTTGAAGTAAACCCATTCTCCTCTTTTTAAGTCTGGTAGTTTGATGTTTTCAATAATTAAATCTACAGCATCGCATGTCGGTCCCCATATAATGCTGTCATAAACTTTTTCATCGGCGTCCTGAAAAGAACTAAAACTATATAATATCTAACTGTTCTCTTTCAATACTATATTTCCATAAAAGTAAATCGCAAAAATACATCTAGGAAAATTCATAACGGAAAGTTCCTTATCATATGCAAAATCAAAAGCTGAAACACATCAAATGAATGGATAACAACTGTTATATTCCTGACTTGACACAGACATTTACTCACTCTCACTCGTAATACAGTCTCGTCAAAATACACAACGCATCAACAATTTTACAAACAGACAACTACATGTATTTGTGTAGATTTTTTTTTTAAAAATGTGTTAAATATTTTTATCTCAATACTGCTGTCAAAGGATTGATTTTGCAGATATTTTACTCTACCCGACGTCTTGTATGAAACTTGAAATGATGTGCATAATGGCAATAATGCACAAAAGTATTTTAAGATAATCTTAACTAGAGGCTCTCAAGAGCCTGTGTCGCTCACCTTGGTCTATGTGCATATTAACAACGGACACAGATAAATTCATGACAAAATGGTGTTTTGCTGATGGTAATGTGTTTGTAGATCTTTCTTTACTGAACATTCTTGTTGCTACAATTATCTCTATCTATAATGAACTTGGCCCAGTAATAACAGTGGAAAATTTTTCCCAAAAATTTACAAAAATTAACAAAAATTTATGAAAATTGTTAACAATTGACTATAAAGGGCAATAACTCCTTAAGGGGTCAATTAAAAATTTTGATCATGTTGACTTATTTGTAGATCTTATTTTGCTGAAAATTATTGCTGTTTACAGTTTATCTCTTTCTATAATAATATTCAAGATAATAACCAAAATCTGTAAAATTTCCTTAAAATTACTAATTCGGGGGCAGCAACCCAATCTTGACCTGATAAACAATTTAATCCCATGTCAAATTTGCTCTTAATGCTTTGGTTTCAGAGATATAAGCCAAAATCTACATTTCACCCCTATGTTCCATTTTTAGCCATGGCGGCCATCTTGGTTGGTTGGCCAGGTCACGCCACACATTTTTTAAACTAGATACCGCAATAATGATTGTGGCCAAGTTTGGTTAAATTTGGCCCAGTAGTTTCAGAGGAGAAGATTTTTGTAAAAGCTAACGACGACGGACGCCGGACGCAAAGTAATGGGAAAAGCTCACTTGGCCCTTTGGTTCATGAATTCTTATTATTCATAGAGTAGGGGCGATTCTTCACAATCAAGCAGCTCTTATTCAGGTCAGACACGGACCTTTTGCGGTATTTTAAAGAATAAACCAAAACCAGTTACACCTAAACATTTTGAATATTGATGCGATGTACATGTTTTATTATTGTCGCCTTTAATTTTTCCGTATATATTGTCCATCGGTTTTATCCGGTACGCTTCCGTTAGGTGTCCGTTTTATGCGGTACTCGTCCGTTGGATGTACGTTCGACATCCGTTCTGTCCGGTACGTTTCCGTTTCTCGTACGTTGCATATCCGGTGTGTGTCTGTTAGGCATCCGTTACACGTCCGTTTTATTCGGTCAGTACATCAACGGACTCCCAACGGATAACAATTTTGTCAACGGACAACTTTTATTTTCATCCGTTACGCGTCCGTTCGTGCTATCCGGTAAGGTGTGACCGAGGCTTTAAACATAAAAATATAAACAAACTATTAAAAATTCACGTTTAAACTTTCCCCTTGACTTTTAATCTTTTTGTTTTATATTGGATTAGCATGAGAGAACGAAACAATAAACTAATCTTCCTTTTTACAGATAAATATCAATAAAATGAAAAAAACTTATCAACTACCTCTGAGAAAGATTATTTTCATATTTTTTCGTGCAATAAAAAACGCAATATCTAAATCTTCTGTTGATATCATATTGTATATTACCTTAAAATGTGATGGAACGAACCAGCCAGGGTAGAGAAGACAGTCGAAAAAGCATCCATAAATTCCATCATTGACATAATACATTCTAATTTGTTTATCAAGTGTATCTGTGTAACCGTGTAATTCACCATCTGAAAATAATGTGCTGCAATATGTGACATAGGTATGTTAATAATATCCCAATCTACAGTAATAAGTCAATCCATACCCTTAATGAATGAGCGCTTTCCATGATAAGATGTATTCGGATTCGAATTCGTTTGTTTGAAATGATTTACTACGTTTATTTCGTAACCTGTCCATACGTAATTTTATGCCAGTCTCGGCTGCTGAGCTGGTGAAGCCATTTTGAACATGTAGCCCAACTTTAGAGGTATCGACATGTACTGAATAAACTCAACATAGCTACCAGTAATAAAATTTTGTATTTGCGCCAGACACGCGTTTCGTTTACAAAAGTCTTAATAGTGACGCTGGAATAAAAGGTAAAAAGGCCAAATAAAGAGCATGGAGGATCAAACATTTCTAAAAGTTAGATATACAGCCAAGGTAATCTATTCCTGAGGTAGGAAAGTCTTAGTCTTTCAAAAAGTTTGAAACAGTTAATTTATAATAATTACCACATACATGATAATTCATGTCAACACGGATGTGCTTACAACTGATCTGAATGAAGTCTCCAGCATTTGATAGTGCAAATGTTTTAGCATTCTCATCAATAGTCTACATGCATTACATATTGATAATTGTTTCGTTAAGGATACGTAGAATGTATACAAACCAGCTGTTATATTTTCAATTTCCTTATCGACAAGTTTCTTCGATATAATATTGGTTGCTATTGTAAAAGCTGAGGATACGTAAAACTGTCCAGGTTCAGCTATTATTCTCACATCATTCCCATTGAAATATTTATCCAAGGAATTATTCACTACGGTAGATATTTATAATAAAAAAAAAAATGAGTAACATTCTATCTAATGCTTCTAACTTGAATCATTGTTCATATGGGATTATCGTTTTCTCTATTTGCTGATATGTATTCATTATGCATTTATGAGTTTTACCTTTAATAAACTCACTGAATATTTGTTGCATGTTATAATAGAAAAACAACAAAGGATATGGCGCATCCATCCATGACGCAAAATCAGGACATTCACCCAAAAATACGAAAAAGAAGGAACGGCACTTTTATTTCTGTTCTTCATATCGAAGTCACAATCTGGCCTTCAACACAGAGCAAAATAAAATTTCACTGCACTGAGTCTAACATGGCTCCTAGTGCGGCTTGAGGGGAATACTTTGCAAATATAATTTGATTAGACTTTGTAAGATGTAACACCACATAATCCGGCCAGGTCAAAAACGAAAACACTGGAAAGCAGTACATTTTCATTACATCAATAGTTTTTACACATAAGGGTAAATCTGAATTTCTGTAGCATGCATTTTAACCGTACGATAACCTATACGAGTTGTTCATTTCTGTGTCATTTTAGTCTCTTGTGAAGAGTTGTCTCATTGGCAATCATACCATATCTTCTTTTTTTATATTTTAATAATTAAGGTCAAAAGATAAGGACTGGTGTTACTTGTAGAACACACGATTTACTGATAGTTTTGAATAAAACAAAAAGTATGAATTAATTCAAAAATTGAGGGCATATATCACTTGTTTCTCAGATATGAAGTGCCTGGTTGTGATTTTCAAAAATTTGGCAACCAGTGCAGTACAGTGATACATGTATATTGATCCCAAGTCCATAAATTATTTCACTATCAATTTAGATCTGTTGCTTAAATCTTTTTTTATATGATGCTATCAAATATGCATATAATAGTTAATCCTTCTTCTTTAATGAAAATGGAGTACCTTGATAATAGTTCATTTACTTAGTGTTAGATTGTAAATTAAATATGGAACTAAGAAATAACTTTTTTAACAATTTGGATTTTAATTTTTCTGTTAAGCTGGGGTCACACATTCACGATTTTTAATGCCGTCCTTGACAGGACCATTCCCGATTAAAATTTGTCAAAAGTCTGATCAAGATCCTGTGAATCGTGGATGGAAATTCGATTTGTATCTTTCGCCAGGTAAAATTCGACCGAGTCTGTCACGACTGCGTCCCGATTCTACCGAATGTAATCCGACAGAGATCAGATAGTGACAAGACAGTGAACCGACGCTGACGGAAGTTATCCGTTCGAAAAATGTCGGCATAATCGGGATGATCAGGTACTGTCGGAACGTAATCCTATCACGGTCCGCTCTATCGCATTGCAAACGGCTTTGTCTGGTCTCAGTCGTATTGTATTCTGTTATTGTCGGGACTTCTCCAGATCATTCCCGTTCCACAGGACACCGTCCCGAATACACAGAACATTGTTAGGAATTCGATCCGATACAGCAGAATCTGTCACGACATAGGCACGATTGTAATCCGACTAGACAAAATCGGCTAAGTTTCCCCGAATGTTACGGGACGCACCTAACTGTCGGGGTGCTTTGCCGAACTATTCGGACCCTTCCCGACCAGTAGGAATCTGTTACGAACTAAAACGACTGCGTTCAGACAATAATAGGACATTCCAGATAATTGAGGATACTAATCCGACTTTTTCACTTTTCGTGTCGTATCGCTGTCTGATCTCAAACGGGAGCAATAATCGGCAATGTGTGAACCCCGCATTAAAGATTTATCTGATGAAGAAAAGTCGATTTCTATACTCAATCCATCAACACAATCACAAGTAAATAAATTGGGGTCCTACATCAAAAGGTCATTAGAACTGGGGACAGGGGTCACTGGAATATTTACTGTAAATCAATGATTGTGTATATATATATATATATATATATATATATATATATATATATATATATATATATATATATATATATATATATATATATATTTATGTGAAATTTAGTTATATTGTTTATTATTTTGTATGTCACAAACTTAATATTTAAAGTTTATATGGCAATAAATATTTGAAAATTTGAAAAATTGTAATTGCTTTTATCAAAATGTTTGCAACAAAAAATAATCTTTTGTTTTAGATATATTTTGTTGGATACAACTCAGTTGACAATAAACAATAAAAGATACAGATATATTAAATATAATGAGTACATAAATAAAGACATTTCAGATATCAGTGTGATCATAAAAATAGAACAAATCAGAACCCTGAACGAATAAAACAAGTCATTATAGTAAGCCATTTTATTACCTCTTTAAAAGTGTTTTTATCATTTTTGACGTTTCTTCCGGGATAACCACCACCTATGTTCAACAATGTCATATAGAATCCCATAGCAAGTCCTATGTCAAATACATATCTTGCCTCCTCTATAGCTGACCGATACGCTGCGGCTTCCTGGCAACCACTTCCAACATGAAAACTATAATATCATTTAATGTTTTAGACACCAGATATGTGCCCGCTTTTCATAGCATCATTTTCATTTATTCAAAATACATTTTAAACCAATTTATTATACACCAATTAAAGGACTATCTATGGATTATTATTTTTTAATCAAGACAATTAATCACTTCTAAGATGATTTTGATATTGAGTTGTCCGTGTTATCAATTTGCTGAATTTAGTTCGAATATTCTTGCAGCATCATATTGTGTTAACTTGTTTTACCAAAGAACAAAAAAAAAAGGGAAACTACTTTTAGTTCTTAAATTTAGTCATGAAAATGACAGTTGTTTCCCATTTTTTTTTAATCATTTGAGATTGTGATTTTGCCGTTTGTGAAAGGACTTTCCGTTTTAAATTTTCCTCACAGTTCTGTATTTTTTATTTTTTTTTATATTTTTTATTTTCTTTTCATTAGAAATATTTACAGTCATCTGTAGAAACTGATTCGTACTGTTGTGATACACCTGACACATGTTATTTGATAATGTTCAGTATGACATGTTTTACAAAATTATGTAATATAGACTGTAACAGTGGATATATGAATAATACACGTATATGCCATGTATGCACTTTGAAGGTAATTTTATGCTATAACAATTCAGCAATTTAGTTTTAACAAAATACAATTGTTGATTGTAGTAGTTTTATTTTCCACTTTATGATTTTAGAGTTTAACCACACCAAAAGCAAATTTAAGTGAAGAGAGCTATATCTTAATGAGTATCTTACCTTACACCAATTACGTTTAATTTCAATTCCTTTGCATATGTAAGAAGCTGTGATGCTTTTAAAGGATGACATCCGAACTTTCTTTTTAATGGATGTTTTACCTTGTGGTTTGATTGTGGACATATTCGCAAAACCAGTCTTTAAAACATGAAAATAAATATTTAAAATAACAACGATATAAAATACAAAGTATACAAAATTAATAATATACCAATTCATTGCAAAACTGAGGTGTTACACAGGGGTATAACTATAGAACCACACACTTTGTACCAGTTTGATGTTCATATCTATGTGTTCACGGAATAATTAAGAAGTTATTTAAATAAACGATATGTTCGGTATCGTCAACGATGCATCATAACTTAATTTCTTTTTTTGCGTATATGCATTTTGAATGCTTGAGAGTTCTAAACATACTATTGTTTATTTCTTAAGCCAAAGTTTATTGATTCAGGGACGTTCGAATAAAGCTATAAAATGATGACCCGCTGGAGAAACAAGAAATGTCCAGTCAAT
Organism: Mytilus edulis; assembly: GCF_963676685.1. Lineage (NCBI taxonomy): Eukaryota > Metazoa > Mollusca > Bivalvia > Mytilida > Mytilidae > Mytilus > Mytilus edulis. The sequence continues at coordinate 55,715,850 of NC_092349.1, read as the reverse complement.
AGCGACAACAAGATTGTTATCAAAAACAAATGGTACATTAAAATTATCATACATTATGTACTCACGTTTATTGATTTATTTCAAACGAACAGATTGGATATTTATAGCATGAAGTTGCTTTAACATATTTCTCATAGAAAAGAGAAATCATTCCTCTTTCATTTACGAACTTAACTGTTTTTAACTGTTAGTACAAAAGAGAATTCGGAAGAGCAGATTGCACGATGAAATATTATGATATTATCGAATAATAATTCTTCTACGTTTTCAATGACTTAATTTTTATCCGATAAGTCTTAGACAAGCAAATTAAAAAGGCGAATACAAAAGCCATATGTGCCAGTAATTTGTCAGTTTTGATAAAAAAAAAAAAGGCAGTAGTTTAATCACAATGATCAAATGATTGTGTGTAAATGAGTATTTGAGACCATCAAAACCAAAAGAGAATAGACTCCACAATATATGTAAATACATGTATACATGTTTCTTCCTATATTTATAAACATCAAGTCTATTCCTAAATACTTTGCGGCAGGATACACTTCTTTGATCTTTTCTAGTTCATCATCACAATCAAATGTCATCAGAGCTACGCCATTATCAGCGGCATATTTCAAAAACGATATCTGCTTATTTGGATTAGCATAGATTATTCTGGTCGGATGAACGCCAAGATCCAGAATTTTCTGTATTTCAATCTAAAGAGAAACAAATATCTTACAAATACAATTGCTACATGAAATAATCAATTTTCACTAAAGGTATATATATTCAGCAGGATCAACATGTTATAACTCATGAAATCACTCAACAGCTTTCCTATACATAAAATTGAGTAACGAGCATCGACGTTATTGTTCATTTTCATCAGTAAAATACCAATCTTATTTTTAGAACGTAAGACGCGTGCTTTTCGTCAACATAACAGTCATAAAAGGCGTTCAAATCAAACAGGTAATAAAATAAATAAAATAACATATTGAGGAAAATGGTTATATACACGACTAAGCTCTTTTCCTACCTTTGTACTGTCATAGAATAAAGTTTTGTATATCGTGAATCATTTGTTGTGTACCCATAGATGAAAAGTAACCACTAAATATTTCCTACAGATTTATCATATCACCTTGCTTGCACTATCAAAGGACAGCTCCATGTCAGCCATTAGTCGCAGCACAGGGTAAAAATCATTGCATTTCACTGCTGCAAGGAATAAATGAAAACATTACTTTATGGACTTACAAAAAGATAGTTATAATGATTTGACTTTGTTTTGTGTTTTTTGTACATTGTGCTGCTATTTGTCTTTTGGTTGTTCTTTGTGTTTTATCATTGAATTGTTAGTTTGTTTTCAACTCATGAGTGTAAATGTACCTTTTGTTATCCTTTACCTCTTTATTGCAATGTTTATCAACTATTTAGTTATGATCATATATCGTAAGTGAGATAACTTATTACTACCTCAAATATATTAAGATGTTCCATGATACACAGTTATAATATTATCAAAAGTGTCATAGTTAAGTTCAGTGGTCGTCGTTAGTTAATGTCTGTTTTGAGTAACAAAATTGATAGAAATAAGGTCGTTTGTTTTTTGGATTTATATTTCCATGTCTGAGCCCTTTATAGCTCATTAAGAGGTAACATTTTTTTCTCATTGTCGAAAGCCATACGTATGCCTATCAATGCTTACCCCGATCTCATTTAAACTTTGGCAGATAGTTATCTGATTAGCAATCATACCAGATCTCCTTATTTATATGTTGGGGACGATTCTTATAAGGACGAAACTAGAGTCTGGCTTACAACATTATAATTATAAGCCTGGTATCTTTGATAAAACTCAAAACATCTAGGTTGATGTATTTGCCCTTGCCATGTCCCATTTATTCTCGTGTCGTGCAAGGGATGTTTTTATCTTTAGAAAAAAATAGAAGTCAGGGGGAGCGGCCGGTTAATCATGGATCTCGTTAGCAGCTACTCTTTTGTGCAAGGGGGTGTTTACTATGAAAAACAATTGAAAAAGAGTATAGTACAGAAAACATTATCATCTTTAAATATTTACCGTAGAATGGTACAACCGTTGGAAAACTGTTTTGCCAAAGCTTATGTTTTCTGATAATATCTCCTAGATCACCAATGAAAAAGGGATTCTCCTGCCAGATATATAAATAGATATCTATCATAGTTATATTATAGTTCGTTTCCATCATAGTTATATTATAGTTCGTTTCTATCATAGTTATATTATAGTTCGTTTCTGTGTATGTTACATTTTAATGTTGTATTTCTGTTGTGTCGTAGTTATCCTCTTATATTCGATGCGTTTCCTTCAGTTTTAGTTTGTAACCCGGATTTGTTTTTTTTTCCTCAATCAATTTATGGATTTCGAACAGCGGTATACTGCTGTTGCCTTTATTTATGTGTAAATTATATGGTTGTGAAGGTGTCACAAAAGTGTTACATGTTGTCTTTTCTTTTCTGAGTCAACGTATTCTTTTCTAATATAAAGGTGTTGTAAAAAAACATCTTTAATATATTTATACATAACGCATACCTAGAACATATGGATTGTTTTAATGAAGGTTTTCAAATTTGGTAATAAGAAATCGCGTTAGTAGTACATTTAGTTTTCAATCACGATTAACATCAAATTATCGAAAGAAGTAAAAATAGGATAAATAGTCCTTATTGTCTGAATAGTCGCTCTTTATAAATGTGCATTTATCGTAATATTTCACCTATAAATATTTATCATATGCTTATAGGAGAAATCAAAGCTTTCAATATGTGTACGGAATATAATTTTATTGATCCAAAATATCTATTTGTTGGTTTTTACTATGCATTAAATATGTCCATTATTATTTTGCACCTAACATTCCTAAAAAATTGTATGAATAATCATGATTATAATGATTTATTCTAAATATACGTTTACCCAACGATTTATGTGTGTTTGCATGTGTGTGTGTTCCGAATTTATCTATTTACACACAAAAAGGAGTATCTGATATCAACCAATTATAATGTTACTATTTAAGATTTTGATAACGCATGTAAATATGAAATCATAGTATATTTTGAAGCACTGTAAACCAACATACATCCGCTCCAATCTGATTAGTCTTCTCTTTGATTAGACTATCAATGGAGTGTTGTCTTTCCACTAACTCAACCAGGCTTTTTATGCTCTTTCGGACATAGTTCGTCATACTTCCTTTAATATCCCTTAAAGTACATGAAGTAATAATGTTGAATTGCAATAATCTCACATGTTATATAGGGATAAAATTGAGAAGGAAAATTGGGAATGTGTCAAAGAGACAACAACCCGACCATAGAGCAGACAACAGCAGAAGGTCACCAATAGGTCTTCAATGCAGCGAGAAACTCCCGCACCCGGAGGCGTCCTTCATCTGGCCCCTAAACAAATATCTATACTAGTTCAGTGAAAATAGACGTCATACTAAACTCCAAATTATAACAAGAAACTAAAATTGAAATCACACAAGACTAATAAAGGCCAGAGGGATGCCTTCCGGAATACAATGTATTAATAAACTCATCACAGATACCAGGATTAAAATGTTGTATATTTTATCATATTTGCTACAGTTAATTATGTCCTTTAAACCCTGTCTGATTAAAATATGTCCCCTGTTTGATACATCTAAAGCTTTATAAACTTTTACAAAATTGTCCTTTTCTGCAACTCCAAATAAGCGCTATTAGTCCATAAAAATTCTAAACCGGTTTATGTAATGTCATTTAGAATATTTCGATAGTTCATATCATAACTCAACCTTATTATTTTAATTAAGGAATAGCACAACTAAAATTTACCATAATCACCTCTTTGGGTTAATTCTAAATATGTTATAATATCTGTTAAATGCATTCTCATCTTGTTATACTTCAGCGATGAAGAGCCAGTATTATATAATTGCCGTAACGTGTTTTCTTTTTAATATTTTTTATCTAATTTGTTTCGTGCAGTTTAGTAATTTAAAACTAATCATTTGTTTGTTGTCCTTCATCTCCTTTTATTCATATATACCATGTCTTTAGTGAGGTTTTTGATAAACCCGTATCGTACAAATCTAATATATATATTATATAATCAGCAAACTAGTACATGCAGTACCCAAATAACCCTCCACATCAAAATAGAATTGAATAGCTGTCACGTTAAAATTCACACAAGGATTAATAGTTAAAACGTTTAAGAAAATATTTATATTTGATATAAAGAACTCATAAACTAGTCCATCCTTTAAAATCCTATCTCACGATCTTCGTACCCCCACACCACTTGTATACACAATATAATGCTTAATGTTTCAAGACCGTTCAGCTATTGAATTTCCTAATTGTGTATTTTATGTTTATTTTATAAAGATCTGTATACTTATATATAACAATTTGTTTAAGATTGTTCGCAACTCTGTTTTATAATAAAAATCTTTTGAAAAGATTGTTATTATTTGATAGTAAATAAATAAAGGAATTGAAAATATGAAGGGTCAGTGTGCTTGTTTTCGAGATATAAGATATAAGCCATTGAAAGTTTGGTGGGAAATGAATTTTGCTTATGCTTAAATGATTTTAGCTTATGCTAAGATTAATTTAGCTGATACTGAACAATAATTTAGTTTATGATTTATTAATTGTGCTCTCCAATGAAAAGTTGGCTTTCTTTACTATTTGGATGGACAATTGCTGCATGCGGTCCTTTTTGATACTAAACATATCGCACCTAAATTTAGAATTTTATATGGTTACAGAGGACCCTGTACATACCATCGTTCTTATATTCCTTGTCTGACTACGTGTAATAGAATTGTTCTTATACTCATTGTCTGACTACGTGTAATAGAATTGTTCTTATATTCATTGTCTGACTGCGTGTAATAGAATTGTTCTTATATTCATTTTCTGACTGCGTGTAATAGAATTGTTCTTATATTCATTGTCTGACTACGTGTAATAGAATTGTTCTTATATTCATTGTCTGACTACGTGTAATAGAATTGTTCTTATATTCATTGTCTGACTACGTGTAATAGAATTGTTCTTATATTCATTTTCTGACTACGTGTAATAGATAAAGGCAACAGTAGTATACCGCTGTTCAAACTCATAAATCCATGGACAAAAAACAAAATCGGGGTAACAAACTAAAACTGAGGGAAACGCATAAATATAAGAGGAGAACAACGACACAACACTACAATGTAACTAATAGAATTGTTCTTAGATTCATTTTCTGACTACGTGTAATAGAATTGTAGAGGATTGGATACGTTTACTGAAAGTTAAAAAATCAACAGTGAATGTCAAAATATATTTGACAAAAATATAAAAATTTCAAAAAACTTGAACCTCACATTTTCTTGGAAATTTTCATTGGATATATAGCAGTTTGTCAAACACTTAGTTTGATCATTAAGAAGCTTTATATTTTCTTAACAATACAACGTGATTAAAACGGTGACCTTATTTTACAGAGTTATCTCCCTGTAGTGTTAGGTACCATCTTAAGGAGCTACCATTTCATTATGATGAGAGGTGGCAAGGACCATTGAACAAAAAAAAATGGCAGGATTCAAAACCTGAGAAAATAAAAAAAGCAGACTACTCTCTTCGACAAATGGCACGAGACAGCGCGTGAAAAATGCCGATTACATATTTTGTGAAAAAAATAGTCAGCAAAAAATCCTTACACCCCCCCCCCCCTTAAGAAAGCATATGGTTGTTCTTAAAGTAATGGTTGCATTCTTCGGATTATATCAATTATGACCTTGATTCCGCGACAACATTTCTATACAAGCTTAATAAAATTTAGCATATGTGAAATTGAATGAAGCATACCTTGAAATGATTTAAGCGTATGCTAAAGTCAATTAAGCATATTCTAGATTAGAATTTAACATACGCTAAAATGATTAAAGCATATGCTTAATTCGATATCTATAACCCTAATTCGCGTCCTAATTATGTCCAATTTAAGGTAATATATTGTATATTATACATAAATGCAGAATAAGTACATTCTGATTTGAATTTTCGAGATATGGATGTGCATGTTGTCAACATTTGAGTACGTTATGTATTTTGCAAATGCAACTCGTTTAAATCCACGTGTATGTCAACAAACGAAACGAGACCTAGGATAGAGATTAACACAAGCTTAAACGTATATGAATCGTCAAAAACTTCCAAACTGTTTTATTGATAAGTTAGTTCAGACTGCAAAGATCCTTTCATTGATTAATTGACACCAATATGTTCTGACCTTAGCAAAAACGATAGTTTTAATGTTTAACCCAGTTAAACCACATAATTATTGAGACTAATTTTGGGTTGTATGCTAAAATGTCAATGCATATAATATGAATTGATAAAATATGAGAAATCTTTGATCAACTGATTTAGAAGCAAATGACAAGGAAGAAATCACTGGGGATGGTTATATCTTTAATCATAAGAAATATAATCGGCCACCTTCCAAACTATTATATTCTTATACATGTTTTTCAAGATACAAGATCCCAAAAAATTGGGCGAGTACCAAGGTATAACACTACTTGTTTAGCTTCATACGAAAATAAGGCTGTTCCTTCGTTTTGTCCGTATCTGTTTTACTGAATCTCTGTCTATATAAACCTAATTCGTCATAAGTTATTTTATATTAATCTTGATCAATGAAACTAAAAATAATCTGATTTTGTGAATTCAGAAATGTTTTTTAGGTTTTTATCATTGCAAGAAATGCGATTGGCTGAGTATATATCTGTATGAAAATTTACCTGATATTGCATTTGTTATCCGTTCTTCCAAAATTGCAAAAATAAATGCACGCTATAATTTTTAAATTTACTGTACATAAACTTACCAGTGCACTTGCTTTATATCAAATGAATGTAGAAAACGTTGGGTTAGCAGACCGAGTATAAACGGATGAATCCGTGCGTTTATTTTCCTATTTTAAAAACATGTAAATAAATTGTTAAAAAAGTAAAAACAAATCTTATCCATTTGTTTTCTCTAGTCGTTGGTCGTCACAGTTTGTGGACCCTTACAATTTTACATAATCCATTCTCCCCCACAATTTCTGAACTAACAAATATACATATATCGTAATAACTTTGTGTTCTTTCACTTTTTCAAATGACAAGGAAATAATTAAATTGTCAAATCTAAAACAGCGTCCATATTCCATCAGCTATTTTGTCATGCCGTTTATATATGTTATTAAATTATTATAACTACATTGGTAGGGTGATTGGTAGTAATAAAGAACCCGTGATTTCAGTAATAGTTATACACTTATATTGTAGTGTCACTTGGAGGGGTTTCCTATACCGAAGTTTATTACTAACTTACACCCGACCCTAAACCATATATATATTTGTTTACATTGTGCATTAAAAAAATGAGAAGATGTAGTATTTGTATTGACATTATCAAACCATGATTAATAAAAAAAAAAAAAAAAAAAGATATTTTTCAGACGAAACCCGATACTAACCTTACTAAATTGGAAGAATGTACATTGTCAGAATAATCATTTCGAATATACCGATTAAATGTTCTAACATTAAAAAACAGATTTTCTTAGAGGTCAAGGATGGTCGTATCGTGCATTTTAATAATAAAAAAAAGTACATCACGCTCCTTGTATGCAGTCAATATGAACTGATATTAGATGAACGAAATTTTACGACAGGCGTTGGATTCGACAGAGGAGACTGACGATAACGCAATATGTAGAACGCAAAGTAGTTATCAGTCTAATGAAGGTAATCATCCATCCTCAATGTATTTTACATGTTGAATTATAAAAAAGCAACCCCTTTTTTCACAGACATTAAAAAAACTGTCATAATCAAAACTATTAGTAAATATATACGTGTGTTTAGATTTAACTCAAAGGCCAAAAAATGATAATAATAAAAAAAAAAAAGATTACATATGAAGAATATAGAATAGAATAGAAAACTTTATTTTTCATAAAAAAATTAGCTTTTATGTATATCATTTAACTTTTATCGATATAAGTTATCAATATCATAGCATTTTTCTAGATATCGAAGCAGTAGGAGTTGGCGGGATCATCACCTCTCCCCAGATCCCAAAAAGATGGTGGTAAGCGTAGAACATTGTAGAACATGAAAGCTGTTAATACCATTTGTATTTTTTTAATTCTCAAGGAAGTAGTAAGTACAAAATTACAGGAAAAATCGACGCTCTTTTTTGAACAGCTACAACTGGTGTATATGTCGTGTACATTTTATCATTTTGTACATACTATTACTGGTACAAAAACTGTGTACAAAAAATTACTTATAGGATGCCATTCCTTGTACAATTTTTGTGGAGAAAGAGATAAAAACTTGTACAACTCGCTATCTTTGAGTAATATTTGTTTTTCATCTGTATAAAATATTTTATTCAAAACCTCCTTTCTTTGGGTTTCTTAGTCTTGGGTTATTGTTTTCTTTTGCATTTATCGGGGTGTTTTTTTTCTTGTACTAATTTCTCTTATTTATTTGTTTGGTAATTACTTAAGATGTCATTCAGTGGTACTGTGGATTCATTTATTTTCATGTATGGGTCATTACAAAAAATACATGCAAAAGTATGTTATTTTGCCATTTTAAGTCACAGACATGAAATTATATAAAGAAAAACTCTTGCATATATTAGATAGAGGGTTGCTGCTCACAAGGAAGCTATTAAACCAAGAGTTCCAAAATGGGGAAGTTGAAATCATCCCTTCGTAAATTTTACGGACGTCATCACAAGTTGGTTGTCCGTTATGGAATAACCGTTTCACAAATGATATCGGATATGTTCTTTACGTCGTAACTACAACCCCTTCCCTTTCATGAATGTGACCTACCGAATAAGACTATTTGCTGGATTTGTTTTGCTGGATTTGTCACATAAGCAACACGACGGGTGACACATGTGGAGCAGGATCTGCTTACCCTTTCGGAGCACCTGAGATCACCCTTAGGTCTTAGTGGGGTTCGTGTTGCTTATTCTTTAGTTTTATTATGTTGTGTCATGTGTACTATTGTTTGTCTGTTTGTCTTTTTTAACTCTTAGCCATGGCGTTGTCAGTTTATTTTCGATTTATGAATTTGACTGTCCCTCTGATATCTTTCGTCCCTCTTTTACAGTATGAAATGTTATAAAAACATCCTTAATGTTTTCTTTAACCCTTGGATATAGAATCAACTGTTATGTTTTTTACCTTAAATCCTTTCAGACCTGAAAAAGGACTATTATTCATATCATTTAATATCAGCATTTATCACTATTTATTGCATTTGATATATACAAACATGTTTTAATGATTTGGGAGGTGTATGTTGGTTTTATAATAAAAAAAATCACCAAAAGGAAAAGTCTCATTTTTTAAGTCAATGGTGTAACCAAAAGACAATTTGGTAGGGTAAGAGTTATCTTTCTCAAGATTTCAGCATTTACAATAGTTTCTCCCTTAGCAATGTTACCTGTAAGCATGTTATGCAAATGAAAACAAACATTTATGTTGAAAATTTAGTAAAAAAAGCTAAAAATTAAGTAAAAGCTAAATCGTAATTGGAAGTGGTGTCCATGGTGTACCCTTTATAACAATCATTTTCCGAAATATTTCCTGAACTTTGATTTATGAAAAAATATTGATTGCAGAAACATGCACCAGGAACAACATATAAAATAGGGGAATGGGACACTTATTTTGTAACTAAATCTAAAAATACAACTGTAAATCAATGGTGTTACTGTCGATGGTGAGACCACTTTAATAAAATAACACCACTGACCAGTTGAGTAACACCACTGAATATATTGTGACAATCAGCATTTTTTGTGTTTCTTTCATGTTTAACAAGCTAAACATCATATTATTTATGAAAAACAATACGTATTTAACAATGTTTTAACAATATCATGTATTACATATACAAGGTTTTTAAAAACGTGTGTATGCTGGTAACTCCAATGACACTATTTAGTAACACTACTGACATTTTTACTTCAAGTATTGATGTTATGTTATATAATTTGAGATTTTTTAGCCTAAGAATTTTTTTTTCTTTTTCTTTTGCTCTGTGTTCTTTGTTGTGTGTTCAGTATTTGATACAAGTAAAATTTGAAATTTGTTGTCAATGGTGATACTTTTGTGTCATTGGAGTTACTAAAGGGTCAGTGGTGTTACTATATAAAAATTCAATGTTTCTTTCTTTTTTATTAACATATGAATTCAAAGTGTTTTCAGGTTGTATACGGATGATAGGCATAGATCATTCAGTCTTCAATATTTTACCTATATTCCGTTTAAGAGTATTTTTTAATATAAAAAAAAAACAATAAATAAACAACAAATTTGAACAGTTGTTTGATATTTAACAATAATATTCAGTACCTAAATGCATGCTTTAAATTGGTAACACCATTGACACGATTATATCAAAGGATGAACTAAATTTGTTAAAATTGAAGGAATTCTTCATTTTTCCCATTGCATATTTCTGAATATAGTTGCTATCATACTATATAATAGAGGGACACCTTTAAATGTTTTAAAAAATAACATCGTTTTTCCAAATGTTCCCTCATCGAAATTTGCATGTTTTTTGGTAATGACCCGTGTGCCAATTTTCGTCGAATAAGGAAACCGCTTATATTCGTAGATAATTAATTTCGTGGTTTAGCCATAGTCAGAATGAGTCTGCATACAAGTCTTTAGAAACTTTGTTATTCGTTGAATATTAAATATCGTGAGTTCACCTGTAACAGCGAAATCCACGAAAATTGTTATTTAACGAATAATAATGAATTTTCAGTATGTATTTTGGAAATCTATATTGCGTTTGTTTGCTCTTCCTTTTTTCAAGTGTTTATTAGTATTGATTTTGAAATGTAAGAAGGTTACAGACAAACGATGAGTGCAAAGTAATATCATAAGCTAATATGACATCTTGGGCAAATATAAATTAACAGCTTGTTGCCACTTGAATACGGACTATTGGTGCTAAGAAACAAAGTAGTTAAAATGAAACCCTTCTACCATTTATTTTCAAACACAAATCATAACAAAAAGTTGCATGTTTTATATATTGCAAACAAAAGTACATTTGCCAGTCTTACAACTACTCCGACAGCAGCAGTGAACATGACCTTTGCAACATGAACGAGAATGAAAGTTTGTAGAAGTGATAAGACGAACGGCTAATATGAGCGACTTTTTTTTCAAAATACACTGTTCACACAGCTGAATGAAAAGCCTGACGATTTCTCTGACAAATTGTTTTTTTTTACTCCTTATAAATTCTTCTGGGTGCCCCAATGACCAACTCCAGAATGTGCTGTTCTAATCAAGGGCAAAGTTCATCAACTGTACAATAATAAATAATTTCGTCTCATTTGCAAATGGGATTTTTTAAATCTTGCTACATTCAAAACATTATACTGCCTTAAGAAATATCTTTGAAGTGCTGTCTCTTTGGAACTTAATTTGGCTCCCTTTACATTATTAATAAGACTAAGTCTTAACACAACTTTTAGGAATTTTGGATCCTCAATGCTCTTTAACATAGTGCTTGTTTGGCTTTATAACTATTTTGATATGAGCCTAATGAGTCTTATGGAGACGAAACGCGCGTCTGGCGTACTAAATTATAATCCTGATACCTTTGATAACTAATTATAGCTAGCTGATCTTCTCACTCATCTGTATGACAGTCGCATTAAATTCCATTATGTCGACAACACTATAACGTGCTTACGAAAATCAAATCGTGTTTTAGTACACAAATTAATCGACTAGTATCATTGATGCTGTCATATATGACACTGGACAAAGGTTTAAGATTCATCATATCAAATGGACAAAAATGACTGTATTTCCACCCCAAAAACTACTCTGAGTACAGACTAACCTGTGAATGTGAACAAGTTTAAAGCCCTGGCATACACTAGATATATAAAAGTCTAGCGATTGTACTTAATATCATTATATCTCACTTATACAAAGGGGTAAAAAGTTAAATGTATTCATAAACGGAAGTATAGTAATCAGCTTTATACTGATCAAACTTTTATGTTTTAACCATGAATATATATCATAGCAATGAACATGGGATATAATATTAACCCTTTCCCTTTCATGCATTTTTGACCTTTACTTATCGAAAAGACACTATCGAAGTTTAAACGAATACTGCATTTGCATCAATGGTCTTACACATGCCATGTTGGGCTTAAGTGAAAGATAAATGGTAAAATATTTCAAAAAATTAAGTTTGAAGATAATTCGTCATATTTTGGTCATGTGGTATATTTCCAAAAGTCACGTGACTGTTGGAGAAAAAGAGAAAAAATACGAAAACCTTGGGCAAAAAGTCGTGCAGAGACATATTGGTCGGCTAATATGGTCAGGTTTTGGTGGAAACACAATGCCCCGAGTCTGTTGAAGCCATATAAGTTATCCTAGTGGTATAAATAGACGCATAACGTGCTATAGGCCTTGAAATATAGATGTCCGTAACATTCAAAATAACTGATTTTAGACGCCCTTTTTGTCCGATCTGAAACTTGGACCCTAGTTATTTGTCTAATTTGTTTTGAATCAATCAGCAACCTTAACTTTTGTTTTTACAAGGGAAAATGCATTGAATTACCGATGCTAGCTTGATCTGGGACACCCTTGACCGAGCCCGATGGAGCAAAGGGGGTAAAAAAAGGGGGGGGGGCAATTTGGCACACACATTCTTTTAAAAAAAATTCGTAGGTTATTTAAGTACTTATGTCTACTACTACGGAAGAAATAAAAAAAAACGATAATATAAAGATTCTCACCAAGTTGTTTTCTTTTTGGAATTATGTGTTCAGATGATAATTTTTTGTTGCCAAATGCATGATTTTTACGCAAATCTAGAAGGAATCCACTCTTTAAAATGTCATTTTTTTCATTGAAATAAACATGTTCCTTTATTCAAACAAAAGTGTTTTCAACTTTATCATACCGCAACCATGTTTTGTTACATCTATTTCAACTTTGCCAAAAAAAATCAGAATATTTTAGTGGTTTTTGTCTCTTTTCTCATAATATCTTTAAGAAATGACTTCGGATTTTTAGCGCATTTCAAGTTTGTGATTGCGCTGCTACACTAAAAATTGCATTTGCAACTAGTGTACAAGTCAGAACTATTACTTTAATACCTTTCTTCAAAAACTCACTGCACAGTTACTGAAAAAAGTCATAAATCCTCTGAAAAGAGCAGTTTTCTTTGCACTTCTTTTTGAGAATATTCCTCAAAATTCGAAGAAAAATAAATGGTTTTTACAGAAAATATACACATCAGTAAGGGGCGACTTGTTTATTAACTAATAATGAAAGAGGTTTGATGCACATTAAATCGCATTGCTGGTTATCTGAGGATAAATTTGAGCCCTTAACCACATATGTACGTCAGCAAATGCTGATGGAACAAGTCTAAATGCCCCCAACAAATCTTGAAATTGGCTTCACCGGTAAGCTGTACCGGTGTGAAAGGGAAAGGGTTAAGGATGTACTAAGGTGAGGTCAGATGTTCGAACTCCTTGGTTTCTCTTGGTTTTCCTCAAAATTTCGATAGCTCATAAAAAGTCATTTTCTAAAATTTGAGCAGATTCTTGATTTCTTTTCTTTCGATTTAAGACACAAACAAAACCTATACATGTAAGGTTAAAGTCCGAGTCTGCCTTTCCCTGCCGTTTTTTAGAACTCAAATATCTCAAAAAGGAGCTCCATAATCTATCAATATGTTTAGCTTATGTTGTTCCTTAACTGATAGGCTTTCAACTTATAGCAATTTCTTTATTTTTAAAATTTCACCGAAGTACATCCTTATACTTAAGCTTTATATCTGTTTATGCACTGTATCTATACGTTAATTCTGCTTGAATTATACTTAATTTGAACGTACTGCTTTACGTGATCCTTTAATGACTGTACTATGTCAAACGATATAAATTAATACACAATTGAAAAAAAGAAAGTCTCTCTTCATGAAAGGAGTAGGTTCAGTAAGACCCCTTTTTGGCCCCAAAATATAGCAGTTTTACAAAATTATGAAATTGTTATCTTTTAGCTATTTATTGGAAAGTAGAATGCTTCTGTTACATAAATAAAGGCTGTTTTTGACAAAACAATGTACATATATCGGGTACTAGCATCATTAAGTCATGCTAAATTACTGAAATCTTCACAATTTCAGCATTTTAGTTAAATTTTAGACGGTTTCCGTCTGAAATGAAAGTGGCCGCATTCGTGTTCATTCATAATATTGAAATGTAAGTTGTATTTGATGATAATACATAACAGATATAAAGGTTGAGGATGAACACGGATGCGGCCACCTTCATTTTAGACCAAAAAGTGACGTCTTTTTGGCATATTTGCTTGATTTTTCATATTTAAACTTGAATTGGAGCGGTTTTAATTACTAAATTAGTTAAAAACTTTCACAAAAACTAATCAAATCAAGTGAAATAGACACTTAAGTGTTTAAAAAGTGTCCAAAATCTTTCGTCAGATGAACCTGAAATTTGAGGCCAAAATCGGCCCTTACCGGACCTACTCCTTTCTTTTCTACACTGTTTTTCGTATTTATATAACCGGGCGTTTTCCGTGTTATAGTAATTCAAAGACGGAATACCAATACTTTAAACTTTATTAGCAAGGTCCGGACAGTACCAGACCTAAGACCTAAACTGACTACAAAATAACATACAAAAGCATATATAAAAAACAGTTACTATAGAAAAGGATTAGTGTCCAATGGATTAACTTGTCATGGTCAGAGTGATTTCCATCACGACAAACATATATTGAACAATAGAATTAATTAGACACAAAGAAATGTAAAAGGTTTGATAAACGGATTAATAAATTGTCACTATAGCACTTAAAATACATTGTCTGAACTTGATTTATATCTAAGTCATAATTGTCCAAATCTTCCTGGTTATATTCGCCACTACTCCACCTAAACTCGGTCTGCGAGTTTGCCGAAATGAATTTATTTGACTCGGTTATCTTCGTGGGTAACCTCCTCGTCGTGGGTGTTGATGCGAGTTGTTGGGATAGTTTGCACGCCAATTTTCAAGTTGAGACTCGGTGATTGAAAGTTCAGAAAGCAAATCTTGATATTCACGTAGATCGTCATTTTTTTGTATTTTAAGTTTTTGAATATCGTCTTTAAGTTTTTTGATTACATGGCAGTCTTGCATTTCTTTACTTTTTAAATCCATAGTTAATATGTATCTAGTGTTGGTTAAACTTAGATTCTCCTCTTTCAAACGCACTATTTCCTTCTCAAAATTTTCAGTTCTACTTGTATGTTCGGCTAACTCATGTTCGATCTTTTGAATTATCCGGCCATGTTCTAAACGTTCCAAATTTACTTTGTCCAAATTGTTCCTTAATATCACATTTTCTTTCACTACGGTATCCAATTTTGAATTTTCAAATTTGAGCAAAGCGATTTCTTTGAGGGAGTTTTGATGAGACGCTTTTAACTTGTTTAGTTGCTGTTTCACGGATTCGTCCTGTGTTGAGCACGTAAAAGCGGAGAGTTTCTTGTCCTAAAGTTCTTGAAATGGAAATTGAGACATTTGCTTCTTCTCAATAAACTTCCTCATTCGTTCACAGTCTCTCTGAATTTTGGATTTCGACTTCTTCTTCGGTTTAGGGTTTTCACATGGCTTAACGTGAAAACTGCACATGCAAGCAAAATGTCCAGGATGTCTGCACTTGTAACAATAAGCGTTAGCTGCATAACACCGATGGTATGTGGAAACATTCAATGTCTTACCGCAATATTTGCACATAAAGTCCAAACAGGTATCTGCTTTTCTCATCGGAAACGGATGTCCATTTCTGCAAGGCTGGAAATTCCAGGATCCTTCCATACTGTTGCTTCTGAAGGTAGTCGCTTGCTAGTTTGGGGGAACTATCTCAAGATCGTGCCGCGGGTACCTCAACCAATATATAACCGGGCGTTTTCCGTGTTATAGTAATTCAAAGACGGAATACCAATATTTTAAACTTTATTAACAAGGTCCGGACAGTACCAGACCTAAGACCTAAACTGACTACAAAATAACATACAAAAGCATATATAAAAAACAGTTACTATAGAAAAGGATTAGTGTCTAACGGATTTACTTGTCATGGTCAGAGTGATTTCCATCACGACAAACATATATTGAACAATAGAATTAATTAGACACAAAGAAATGTAAAAGGTTTGATAAACGGATTAATAAATTGTCACTATAGCACTTAAAATATATTGTCTGAACTTGATTTATATCTAAGTCATAATTGTCCAAATCTTCCTGGTTATATTTACACTTTTACAGTTTTGCTCATGCATTTGTTATATAAAAAGTACTTATATGTTGAAACTTTATAATTTTAGGCTAAGTGATAAGTTATTTGTTAAAAGGGAAACGATTTGATGTGAACATAAAAAATGCCAAGGTCATGAAGGTATCATAATGATTTGTACAAGTTATTATCTTTTTCTCAATAAAATTGTACTAGTAATTACTTATACAATTGTATTTGTACAAGTAATTACAAGAAATTATTTGTTTAAAATATTTGAACAATAAACTGCTCAATATAATAACATGTACACGACATATATATGATTTATTATGTGTCCTGCATTTGATTTGATCTTTGATTAGTCAATATTTTATAACTTTTTTAATTTATCTGCGTAAAACGTAACCGAGTCTACATTTGACATCGGTATAATTCAACTTTTACTACAAGATGAGTGTTAAGATTGACGCTTAATGAGAATGTGTTTGTGACGGTATGTTTGATGGTTAATAACGTATTAATCCGCTGCAAAAATTTGATAAAACAATGGAGCTTATGTATATTTTGTATATATATAATTCTGGAAGTAACGAATTATAATTGATTTCAGGCAAACCCCAATAGTTGATTTCAGGTAAACCCCAATCATTGATTTCATGGATAGTAGATTTCGCTGAATGTTTTGTGCCCAAAAAAGCATTTTCTATCGCCAATTTCTATAAAATACTTGTATCCATTTCTGATCAAAGTGCTGGATAGCACCTCTGGAAAGTTTGCAACTGTATATGTGTATTATTTCAAATAGGTTATAGACGTGTATTATTTCAAATATGTATTTACCACAGTTTTGATTTTTCAAACTAAACCATTGTCTCGCCAGCAATTTCCAAAAATCACTTTTTATGCCTCATTTATGGGCATTATGTTTTCTGGACTGTGCTTCCGTTCGTCCGTCCGTTCGTCTGTCTGTCCCATTCAGGTTAAAGTTTTTGGTTGAGGTAGTTTTTGATGAAGTTGAAGTCCAATCAATTCATAACTTAGTACACACTAGAACACACCCGTGATATCGCGGGTCGGTGACTGAATTAAAGTATATAACTATGCGTAAGCCTTATTTTAATATTGGGATTGTCATCAGATAAATTCATGTCGATTATAAGATGCACAGTTTTCTCTGCTTTCAAAATCTTTCTGTTTGAACCCGTCGACCTGGAACTTATCAATTATTGGTAATATTAATTATTAGGAAAACAAATGGTCCTGGAATGGAGTATTTTTCAATCAACAGCATTGTCCTATATTTATTAATTTAGTTATAAATAAAGTTGAATTCTTGGATTCGCTGTTTCATGTCATGCCCGCTTACAAATTGAAAACTGTACCTATAGTGGCCTTATTTTAAGTCCAGATTTTTAGTATTCGTATTGTCATCTTAGAAAGTCTTACTGCTTAAAATACTACAAATAGGGAACAATTTGACAATGTCAACCCTGTGATTATGACCCGTGTATATAGAAAAATCCGAAATACACCGTTTGGTGGTGCGCCTGTCAGATGAGAAACGTACAGATAAGGTAATAGGTAACAGGTGAATATACTATTGGTATCGGTATCGGATTCGACCCGGATCTTGTTAATTATTGGCAATATTAATAACGTGGAAAACAAAAGGGTCTCGAGTGGTGTAATTTTTAACCAACACCATTGTCCTATATTGGATATATTATAAGGGTATATATACTTGATAGGGTATACTGAAAATTTCACCCCTTTACATCTAGAATGGTAAGTGACGCCAACAAAATTCAAACTTGTCTAAGACTTGTGTTTTCACGGTGGTTATAAGCATTGCGTATAACTTTTCATAAACTTTGGAACAGAAAAAATTTTGATATGTTTGGGCGTACGTACAAGTAAGGGACGTTCATACTTACAGAAAAAACAAGGATAAAACTCAATATGGTGGGGGCATAACAATAGTAGTATGACCTCAGGAATAAAAAATGTTTATATATGTTGTGTACAAGTTATCATTTTGTACAAATTATAATTTGTATTTTGACTCCTCGTACAAATTGTAATTTGTACAACAAATTCACTTTTAACTTGTACAATAATTTATAACATGGATATTGTTATAAAAAAAAGCATTGATACACACGATAAAATGTTTATTCAATGACCACATAATAAACCTTATGTATAAAATTCAAAAATACCCAGATGGAGATAGGAAATATTATTGGTACATGCATGCATTGCCAGTTAATGTTCTGATAGTACAATAGAAATTAGCCTCAGTGACAATTCTGATAGTATAATCATGATGATAGAAAGTGGCCCAGTGACAATTCTAAAAGAATAATAGAAATTGGTCCTTATGACAACTAGGATGACACTGGTGTTGAAACACCAATCATATACATGCTAGGAACTGTGCGCTGTCTGGCCAACATATTAAAGCCGAATATCTAACCATGAAAATGTGTAATTATTGAATCTGGAGAATTTGGGTACTGCATTGGAAGAGGGGGGCAATACCTTTTTGCGTTAACCTGTTTTGTCCCTTTTCAAGCTGTTATCTGAGATCAATTAAAGCTGTAAACTGTTTTCAACCTTCTTTGTTAACTGTTATCAGCATTTTTGCATTTTTTGTTAACTGTTTTTGCCAAAATCGAGGTGTTGTAAACATGTTAATGATCCCTCTATTGCCCCCCCCCCCCCCCCCCCCCCCCCCCCAACTTCTTGGAACTGCTGTAGGAACTTTTCCATGATATTTGTTGAGAAATCAGATTGAAGCTGTTTAAGACACATCTTTATTCGTAGCAATGGTTTCTGAGCTTCAACTTTCGCTATGTGGAGCCGTCATGTAAATGCAAAGGGGGAGCAGTACTTCTAAATGTGAAATTTAAAAAGGAATAGATGTGCAAAGCCTGATGCCATAATGCACTCACATGCTCAACCAAATGATACAGAACTATTTTTGTATTTTGTAAATAAGGTTTGTGATGAAGACATAATCTGTCAATCAGTTTAATTGAGGTCTGGAGCTAGCATGCCAGTAACTGCTAGTAGTCCTTTGTCAATTTATGAATAATTGTCATTTTGCTAAGTTTCTTTTGTTACATATCCTGACATCGGACTCAGAATTCTGTTAAACTACATATTGCTGTGTATTTCTTTATGTTACATTGACTAGAGGTATAAGGGGAGGTTTGAGATCCCACAAAACATGATTAGCCCAGCCGCATTTTTG
Source organism: Mytilus edulis (assembly GCF_963676685.1). NCBI lineage: Eukaryota > Metazoa > Mollusca > Bivalvia > Mytilida > Mytilidae > Mytilus > Mytilus edulis. Next base: position 55,696,198 of record NC_092349.1, on the reverse strand, counting down.
CGCCTGTCAAAAGTCGGGATCCTCTGGCCTGTGTTTGTCTTGTATGTTTTATAATTTTAGTTCATATATATGTTTTGGAGTTTAGTATGACGTCCATTTTCACTGAACTAGTACACATTTTTATTTAGGGGCCAGCTGAGGCTGCCTCCAGAGGTTAAATTTTCTCACTGCATTGATGACCCATTGGTGTTCGGCTGTTTTCTGCTTTTTGGTCGGGTTATTGTCTGTTTGACACTTTCCCCATTTCCATTCTCAATTTTATTTATTGTGTGGTCATTGAATAAAAATTCTATAGTGTGTATCAATACTTTTTTTTATAACAAAATCCATACTATTATTAATTATTGTACAAGTTATAAGTGAGTTTTAGTCAAATTTTGTACAAATTGTAATTTGTACAGGCACTTTTTGTACAAATTACAATTTGTACAAAGTTAAAATACAAATTATAATTTGTACAAAATGATAACTTGTACACAACATATACACTACATTCATACAATGTTGATCTGAGGTGCTTATAACTCCGTAACACATAATTTAAGTTGCTGCTGTGTAATTACCATTGAGGCAATGACATTTGAGATTTTTGTTTTAAGCCATTTATTTGATATACCTAATCATTGCTTATGTGTTAGGACGACACACTGTTAATTATAGGCCAATCTTAAAGAATCATACTGGAATAAAGTGTGAGGATAAAAAGTTCTCGATCCGCCACTGCATTGTTAAGCAATAAGAAAGTCATTTTGCTAGTACATGGACAAATGTTATTAAATCATTTTAATAATTTCTACAGCACTTGTCTTTAGCTTGATCTCGGTCTTGATACACTGAACTGTAATATTCTAAGAAGTAGATGATGACTCGGTTGCTTTTAATTTATACGGATGCTATGATACTAATTGTCATTAAGACAATGTTTTTCTGTTGTCAGTTTTTATCCACTTGAGCATGCTGAACGAGTGAAGGTCCTTATATCAACATTGGAATGTGAAACAGCTAGTATTTAAAACAAGAGTGGACACACTGAAATGTCTCGCCTTCTTTACTAATCATTGATATTATGTTGATACTCCTAAATATAAAGCTTTATTACAGCTGTCACATAAACTTAACATGAACCAAGAAAACTACACATTGATCAATGAACCATGAAATTATACCTTAATTTATGTTAAACAAGTGACACATTTTTATTGTTGGCCTACTTCCTAAATCAAATACTTTCTTATTGACACATATGGAAACTAGATGTAGACAGCGCATTTAATTTTATTACTACCACTGGGTCGATGCCTCTGCTGGTGGACTATTAGTCCCCGAGGGTATCACCACCTCAGTAGCCAGTACTTCGGTACTGGCATGGAAATACGGATTTTTTTGTGTTATTAAAATTTACTGTTACAAAATGATAGAAATTATTATAAATTAAGGAATGTATCTCCCTCATGCAAAGCTCTGATTCCTTTCACGGATTTGGCTATACTTTTTGGACCTTTTGGATTATAGCTCTTCATCTTTTATATAAGCTTTGGATTTGAAATATTTTGACCACGAGCATCACTGAAGAGACATGTATTGTCGAAATGCGCATCTGGTGCAAGAAAATTGGTGCCGTTAATTTTATTACTACCACTGGGTCGATGTCTCTGCTGGTGGACTATTAGTCCCCGAGGTTATCACCACCCCAGTAGCCAGTACTTCGGTACTGGCATGAAAATACGGATTTTTTTGTGTTATTAAAATTTACTGTTACAAAATGATAGAAATTATTATAAATTAAGGAATGTATCTCCCTCATGCAAAGCTCTGATTCCTTTCACGGATTTGGCTATACCTTTTTGGACCTTTTGGATTATAGCTCTTCATCTTTTATATAAGCTTTGGATTTGAAATATTTTGGCCACGAGCATCACTGAAGAGACATGTATTGTCGAAATGCGCATCTGGTGCAAGAACATTGGTACCGTTAATTCTATTACGGCAGAACCGACATGTTTTTCTTGACTTTCAATTTAAAAGCATCCAAAATATAAGCTGATTGTCTGTATGCGAGTCCATCATAATGCATTATAGATCAAGATTACATTTTTGGTTTGCTTGGCTGACGACGACGTGATACCAATATACAACCGCATTTTTTTCTTTAATTCCATGGTTTTCGAACACAGCGTACATTACTCGTGACACGAATATTTCATGCCCTACTAGTTATCATTCTCTGGTCTCGGTTGATGATTGTTTCATCATAGGACAGCTGAATATGTCGACTTAATCATTTTGGTTAGATACGCGTCATTTCTCGAATCATGTCTCTTAAAGCATAACATAAGGCATCTATATACGAAAAATTTGTAAGGGTTCCACGGAACCCAGTGTCTCGCCTACGCTTGCTGTTAATCGCAGACTCAACAAAAATGAGGAAAAACATCAATAAAAATTTCCCTCTCGATACTGTCTTTTGATTGAAAGAAGCTTCCAAGTTTGGTAAAAAATCCAGGATAGTTTATGAATCTAATAAATGTTTTATAAACTTTAAGTGCAGACTGTATGTAATGTTAACTGGAAGAAAAACTAAGTCCATTTATAAGTAAAATACGGAAAAAGTGAATTTTTTTTTTACAAAATTTACTTCTGAATAATATCTTATGATCATAAACAAGCTTTTGTCTTAGTTTGGTAGAAATCCAGGATAGTTTAAGAACATTATAAAAATTTTAAAAACTTAAACCACAGAGTGAATGTTTTGTTTCTGGCAAAAAAAATAAGTCCATTTATAAGTAAAATACGGAAAAGTGGAAATTTATTTTTACAAAATTTTCTTCTTGACACTATCTTGTGATCATAAACAAGCTTCTGTCCAAGTTTGGTACAAATCAAGGATAGTTTATGAAAGTTATTAAAATTTTAAAAACTTTAACCACAGAGTGAATGTAATGTTTCCTCGCAGAAAAACTAAGTCCATTTATAAGTAAAATACGGAAAAAATGGAATTTTATTTTTACAAAATTTACTTCAGTATACTTTCTTATGATCATAAACAAGCTTCTGTCCAAGTTTGGTAGAAATTCAGTATAGTTTAAGAAAGTTATTAAAATTTCAAAAACTTTAACCACAGAGTGAATATTTGTGGACGCCGCCGACGACGACGACGGAATGTAGGATCGCTTAGTCTCGCTTTTTCGACTAAAGTCGAAGGCTCGACAAAAATGAAATATTCAGGTCTTCTACCTTCTGAAATTTCAAGATTTTAAAAGGTTTGCTAACGCCACATTCGGATCACTTTCCCTATGTCGAGCTTTCTGCGACAAAAGCGCAGACTCGACAAAAAAAAAACAGATGTTGGCATGATACATGTATTTTATGTTGGAATGATAAAAAAACCTATGACGGGAGGGATTGTGCTTGATTTTCATGACACGGTCTGTCAATCAATTTAATTAAGGTATGTAGCTGGCATTTCAGTAACTGCTAGTATTCCTTGGTTAATGTATGTACCATTGCCATTTTGTTCAGTTTCTATCGTTATCTTTTCTGACATCAGACTCGTACTTCTTTTGAACTGATTTTTTCTGTGCATATTGCTGTGCGTTTGCTTATTCTACATAGCATTCGTTAGAGGTATAAGGGGCGGGGGTTGAGGTCTCACAAATAATGTTCAACCCCGCCACATTGTTGCAACTATCATAAGTTAGGAGCCTCTGCCCTTAATTAGTATTGTGTGAATTTTGTTTATCTTAGTTCATTTATATTTTTTTTAGTTTAGTGTAACGTCAATTTATCACTGAACTAGTACACATTTTTGTTTTCGGATGTTTTCTACCCTTTGATCGGGGTAACACTTTCCCCATTTCCATTCACAATTTTAAATTCTAACTTGAACATTCTTAAAAAGTTTTGTTATTTTCTATATCTATTAATATTGCAAGGCTGTTTAGTTGCAACAAATACCTGTCAAATGGGAGCAGCTAAAAAAACATTTTGAAATGAAAAGTCAAATTAGTGTCCATCCTGGTTAATATCCTTGCTTTGCTGTAAAACTTTAGTTTGTGCCTGTGCTGTTGTTCACGCATCATTATAAATATAATTGAATTTGATGCGACTGTTACACAAGTGAGAAATTTAGCGCTAAAAAGCAGGTTCAATCCACCATTTTCTACATTTGAAAATGTCTATACCGAGTCTGGAATATGACAGTTGTCCATTCGTTTGAAGTGTTTTATCGTTCGATTCTTGCCATTTGAAAATGGACGTTCCGTTTTGAATTTTCCTCAGAGTTCAGTATTTTTGTGATTTTACTATTTTTACTATTTTCTGATAAAGATTTTTACATGAAGTGCTACCGAAGAGCCAAATCTACATACATGCAGTTCTAATTTTAAATTTTCTTTAACTAGAAAGATGCTGCTGATAGAAGACTATTGGCAAAAAGATATCATCAGAGCAGTATTGTAGTCAGTCCTTAAAAGTTTACCACTGATGTTATTTATAACATACTTCTGATTTGTTTTGACTTATTCATTTATAAAGAAAACATAGGTTTCTTCTCCTTCAAACATGTCAAACGATATTGCCCTTATATGGGTAAGGATTTTTATTGTCTGTCCTCTCTGTTCATAACGCTTCTCAAGTATTTAACCATCCTTGACTTTTGAATCATATGTCTCAAGCCTTCTTGATGAAGGTAAATGTAGATAATATATTATTATGATGATCCAAGTTTCGGTAAATTTTAATCTCTTAATGCTCTTCAACTTTTTACTTGTTTGGCTTTATAAATATTTTGATATGAGCGTCACTGATGAGTCTTATGTAGACGAAACGCGCGTCTGGCGTACTTAATTATAATCCTGGTACCTTTGATAACTATTTACACCACTGGGTCGATGCCACTGCTGGTGGACGTTTCGTCCCCGAGGGTATCACCAGCCCAGTAGTCAACATTTCGGTATTGACATGAATATCAATAAATTAAATGTGGTTATTTTTATAAATTTCCTGTTTACAAAAATTTAAATTTTTTGAAAAACTAAGGATTTTCTTATCCCAGGCATAGATTACCTTAGCCGTATTTGGCACAACTTTTTGGAATTTTGGATCCTCAATGCTCTTCAACTTTGTACTTGTTTGGCTTTATAAATATGAGCGTCACTGATGAGTCTTATGTAGACGAAACGCGCGTCTGGCGTACTAAATTATAATCCTGGTACCTTTGATAACTATTAATGCATTGAAACATTAACAACTATACTTTCCATTCCAATGAGTAATTAAAAATCCTGATATGCAAAAAACTTTAATTTTAGGTACAACAGTGTAATAGCAAATTCAAAGTCATTCTCTGCTTCACTATTCACAAGAAACAAAAGTGCACACATTAAAATGTGTTCCCTCTGCATAACACATTAATATAGGTACAAAATCATAAATGTATAACAAAAACTTAATATTATCAATGGCACATGGAATTTGGTAATCATGTCTAGAAAATATAATCCTCTCAGACAGACCAGTAAACTCTTACTGTATTCTATTGACTAACAGTCAATTCAGCTATTATGATTTAAATCTAAGAAACAGACCTGATCAATTAAAACCTTTTGATTTTTAAGTTTGGGGTTTTGTTTATTAAAAATGTAAAAACCCTTACTGTTTTTATTGATTAACGTAATTCCCATGTTAGATTTTTAAAAGGGTCTGTTTTCCCCTATTCAGGCAAAATTTTGTATTGACGGTTACCATGGTTACATGCATTATACAGGGGGAAGTTCGTATGATATAGGACCAACAAAAAATACTTCTGTGAATCACCCTCTGCATGATTTTTACAAAGACAGCTACATGTACTTTTAAAGGAACCTAAATATTAAGGTCATGTTCAGAGATCCTATCAGACAAAATGGATACACAAAAATCCTTCTTTACACCGTAAACACCATATATAGAAGGTCTATTAAACACGAGTATGAGTCCCTGAGAACTAGTCTTCATCAACAAAAATTTAACTCAACAAATAATTTATAGAAATAAGGTCAAGTTTAGACAGGTATGTATACCAAATATGCTATTTCTATCATGTCTATAGCATCTGAACAAAATGGACCTAATCACTAAAATTTTACTTGACTTGTAATCAATAACAAAAATGGGGTCAAGTTCAAATAAAACTTTACCCCTTATTGTGGATCTATTACAAAATGTATTATTTGTTGGATACCAATTTTTCTTGGTTTTATGAATCCATGTAGACACAGTAAACAATCCTTCTAAATTATATAAAGGTGACCTATTGCTCATCATGCTCATTGCAACTGTGAAACCAACTGTAAATTAAATAATTCAACATTTGTAACAATTGTCATGGTAAAAAACTTGAAAAATAGATATCAAAATGTAGACAATTGTATATACCAAATATAAGTGCTTTTCTAATTATAGCATAGATCTGACTGTGTGAATAGCAGATCAAATCCTGAAACCTTACCCTTAACCTTGACCACTCATCTAATAAATCAAATCAGACATTACTCGACCTCATCTCCAAACATTCTTAGATATCAGTAACATGATTTCTCTCATTTACAATTTCTGCTTCTGATGAACTATTGTCTTCATTTAGTAAATGCAAGTCAATAACGTTCTCAACCTGGCTTTCTTCAAAGCTTTCAGAGTCAGTGAGGCATAATGCTTCAGATGGTTCTAGTGGCAACTCCATGACATCTTTGGTGAATGGATATATTCCTGTTTTTTTAAAAGCGGACTGCAAATTACTAGTTGATAATGCATTTTTGTATGCTTTGCATACCATGGGGCACACATCATTGTGATCTAGTGCACAGTTTTTCGTTCTGATAGTTTTATGACACAGACTGTTGTAGATATCTTTAAGAAGCCCATAACAACCTACATCCAGAGGTTGCAAAAAATGGCTGGTGAGTGCTGGTATTAACTGGAGTATGATATTATGATTCCTTGCCCATTCAAATGTGCTAACAGGGATATGAGATGCGTGTCCATCTAACAATAACAACACAAGTCCATTATCTGAGACTATCTTCATGAAATGATTGCGGAGAAAATCCATAAAAATGTCTGAATTAGACTCTCCAGTTTTAGAGACTGTGACAACAGATCCTGGTGAAGACCCCTCCAGCAGCCGGTCATTCACTTTCTGTCCAGGGAAGATAAAGAAAGGAGGCAATGCACTACCAGCTGCATTTCCACAACCCAAAATTGTGACTGTTTCACCTTTTCCTGAAATGGCAACACTTTTCTCATCAACATTGTAAATTAAATGAGGTTTGTCTATGAGATTGTACTTAAGTAAAGCTTTTTCAAGTTGATTAAAGTACTTAGAAATTGTCTCTTTGTTGGCATTATTTGCTTTAACAACTTCTAAAGCCTTTAATTTTACAATCTTAAAATCTGGCCATCGTTTAATCATCCCTGAGTACCAGGTCAGAGTCAAGGGTTTATCCTTCTTGGTTTTCAGATCAAGCGCAATTGCATAGTTGGATGCCATGTCCACCACATCCTGACGATAATATCCATACCCAAGTTCACCCATTTCTATCAAGTGAGTCACCAACCTGCTTTCTTTATCTAAGGGAAAGAAAGGTCCTGTGCCCATGGTAGTACAGTCAGGGTCTATTCTACCATGAACCCTATCCATAAGAGTTGTGAACGGTACACCATGTAACTTTGATGCTGAACGCATAGGAACCTTGTCCTCTACTACAGCTTTGTAAGCTGCTGCCATTGCTGACGTACTATAAGATCGATATTTTTTATTACGCTTACGATGTATACAACCAGTAATTAGAGTATCATGTGGATTGATCTACAAAATAAACAAATAATGAGTAAATTGCAATTTAACAATAGATAAAGATATACAATGTATAGGTAAAATCTATACACAAATTTCAAATGTTCAAGTGCAGTTTTTTTTTAGGTTTGTATAAAGAATTTGGCAAACCAAGAAATAAATTATTAGCTAAAACATGCATATTATGTATACTATACACACAAAAAAATCCACTCCAAATTATTTAATTAGTACATTTATCTATGAAGCTTATAGTCCAGTTAATCTAGCATTAAATTTGACCCTGTCCTTGAAATAGTTACAACAGAATATTTTTAAGTTTTAATCTTTAGCATTATACCCAAAATATTCACAGAAAAAGTGCCATAAAATCTGACCTGAGAAAAACTTAAATATCACAATTTTAAAATTCCTATGGAGATTTGCATTGATTTGGGAGATAACTCGGCAAAAAAGGCAGAAAAATCAATAAAAATTGATACAAATCATTACTTTACCGCTTCTATTACAGAAAATGTGTTGATTTTTGATATTTTAGTTGTCTTTATAGTATAACAAACAACTCTAAAGATGTTTTCATATCTGTTATCAAGCTACAACCTTGATTTCATAATCAATTAGTTGACCATTTTTTATACTCTTCACCATGTCAAAGTAAAGAATCTTAAATCATTGTAAATTGAACAAGAAGTAATTGTAACAGGATGCTGTTACGAAGTCTCCCAAACAAAGCTGGATCTGGACCGTTTTCAAGATAATAGTATTCTCAAATTGAACGGGGTAGGGGTGACCCCCAGGAACTTCCATTTAATTTCATGTGATTTGTTTTATGGTCCCATACAAGAATATGTATGATTAAGGGCTGGGGATGCTGATCGTTTACAAGTTTCAAACAAGAGGGGGTGGGGTGACCCCCTAGGGACTTCCCTTTTATTTCATTTCCTTTGTTTTATTGTCCCCTACAAGAATATATATGGTTTAGGGGTGGGGATCTGGACCGTGTACAAGATAATAGCACATTTTCAAATTGAACTGGGTGGGGATGACCCCCGGGGACCTCCTTTTAATTTTATTTGATTTTTTTTTATGGTCCCATTCAAGAATATTTATGGTTAAGGGGTGGGGATCTGGACCGTTTACAAGATAAAAGCATATTCTCAAATGATTCTCAAATTGAAGGGGGTGGGGATGACCCCCCAGGGACTCCCCCTATATTTCATGTGATTTGTTTTATTGTCTTATAATCATTTCTGAAGACTGCATGTATCTTAATAATCACTTACAGTTTTTAAGTTATATTCATTTGAAAATTTTAGAAATAAAATCCCATAGGGTTCTATAGTAAACCCCTCCCTCCTTTCTACCCCCCCCCCCCCCCCCCCCGCCCCCAATATTTTTTTTAAATGGTCTGGAAGCCATAAATTTGCTATTTCTTGAATGAAAAAAGTGCAACAACAAAAAAAAATACCCATAACACTTCGGTTTCGTACATATCATGAGCAGAAGATTATATAAGATAGTCAAATACGAACTTATAACCCCATCAAAGTATCATACTTTACATGAATTTTAAGAAAATCAACCAAAAAACTAATTTTTGTGGAGTTACCTCCCTTTCCAATGTGAATTTCCATAAGAAATTTAATATGCTGATTTTGAGTTTTCCTCAAGTTATATTTTATGGGACTTTTTTCTGTGTGTATTTTGGTCTAAATGCTATAGATTGGAACTGAAACATTTTCTGTTGTAATTAGTTTTAGGTTCAAACTTAGATTGACTGAACTATTAGAATTGATCAAATAAATTTTTTTTTTTTTTATACTACTTTTTAATAGGATTTTGTGCTCTATCAGTTATTTCAAAAGTGACATTTTTCATTTTTTTCGGCTATTTTCTTCTGACCATCATAAGCTAGGTAACTTTTCATTTAAAATGGGAGGTTGTCACGTCTATTTTGAATCTACCACGGTTACTATTAGGAAAATGTCTGTACCAAGTCAAGAATATGACAGTTATTGTCTATTCTTTTGAAAGGGCCGTGGTGGCCGAGTGGTCTAAGTAGCTACTACTGTAATCACTAGCCAGTCAAAACTGAGGTTGTGAGTTCAAACCCTGATTGTGCAAGTGCACTTGACTCCAATCTCAACTGACTAGGGTTGTTAGTTTTCCTATAGAAGGTCATGGTTTTCCGAAATAGCCTAAATGTAGTGCTTAAAAAAGCTGCGTTAAAACTACAAAGATCAAAATCAAATCAATCCATTCGTTTTATTTGTTTGAGCTTTTGTTTTGATTGGGGACTTTCTGTTTTGAATTTTCCTCAAGAGTATTTTTGTGATTTTACGTTTTATACAATAGCAGTACTGACCAGATGGAAATCTTTAAAGTTTATCATTCTTACAGATGTCCTAGTGCCATGTTATACATGTGATATGTGCTTTTAATGTACCACATGTCAGCAAATATTTCACGGTAAAAAAAAGAATTATATATTGACATGTTGCAAGCTTAATCATGTTCATTGCTCAAAATGTTGCTTATTCATTTTAGTGATATTTAGAATAATCCTGTTCAAGTCATATAAAAAAATTCAAAACATAACCTTGTCTCATTTTACACAATAATAAAAACATCGCAATAATTTCTGAATTAAAGGTGTTTAAATGTTTTTGTGTTCACCAAAAAGTTGATCAGGATTTTAAGTTCTTAATGTCAGAGTCTTGATAAGTACATACTTACATCTATACTTATTTTCCTGCTTACTCTTCGTTGGAGTGCTAACTTGGTAACACAAAAATGTTTACAGGCTGCCTTCATGGACATTCCTCCCTCCTTCACTGCATAATAAGCGTCCACTAATGATTGATAATCATACTGCATAACCTTTCCATTATGTAATTTCTTTAAAAAAATGACAAAAGATAATGACATGAATTATACTAAAAGTATAAATCCAAGAAAAATAGAAAATAACTTTGAATAAAGAATTAAAGTGATCTAGATGACTTATTCACTTGATTCACAGATATAAACGTTGTAATTTCTCCAGGTCACAGTGGCACCCATAACAACTATGTTTTGTCAATAACTTGGTTTATATCAGGTTAATTAGTGTAAATGTGTATTCATGTGGTTTTTTGTTTAATTGTACTTTAATCATTCTAATCATTTTCTGTACTTTATTTTGTAATTCATTTGATTGTATAGCTCAAATTTTGGGCACCATGATTGGTCAATAAAATTATCTTATCTTATCCTTGAAATAAATCAGCTTACAATTTTATATATTAAAAAGAAGATGTGGTATGATTGCTGATGAGACAATTCTCCACAAGAGACCAAAATGACACAGAAATTAAAAATTATAGATAACCGTACCGTCTTCAACAATGAGCAAAGCTTATACCGCATATACATATATGGGAAAGGATCAGATAGAGTGTAACATATGTGTGACATAACGTCCATCACATTTAATTTAATATATATATTGTGATGAACATGGATCACCTGTTTTATTTTACTAGGATTCATCTTCTTATTTCTTTTATCAAGCTTTTATGATGGATGTTACATTGCCAAGTTTAACATTCTAATTTTTAGATAAAAATAACATGGGAAACTATTTTAAATGCAATGAAATAATAAGTAATACATGTAATAACCTTCTTGTTCTCATTCCTAAAACTATGCATCAGTGAGTAAAAAGTTTGAAATAAAAAAGGGATAAAAAAAAAAAGATTAATGGCAATCTCAAAATTATAAAGCATATTTTTTTAGTTTCCATTCCAGTTACTCACAAATAAGTTCCTAAAGCATCAAAAATACTTTAATCATGTAATTGGTTGTAGTTGTAAGCTGAAGAATCATTGGTAAATGGCTTCTCATAATAAATTCATCACGTTTTGTTTGACTGTTTGACATTTTGCAAGTCAAATGTCACATCCGTGTTTGCAATTTGTGATGGACGTCACAAAAAATATGATGCATATTCTGTAAATAAACTGATCATAGATACCAGGATCCAAATTTTATATTTACGCCAGACGCGCGATTTGTCTTAAAAAAAGTACAAAGTTGAAGAGCATTGAGGACCAAACATTCCTTTAAGTTTTGGCAAATACAGCTAAGGTAATCTATTCCTGAGGTAGAAAAGCCTTAGTTTTTTTTCAAAAAATTCAAAATTTGTTAATAGTTAATTTATAATTATGAACATATCAATGATATTTGAAGTCAACACAGAAGTGCTGACTACTGGGCTGGTGATACCCGCGGGGAAATAAATCTCACCCAGCAGTAGCATCGACCTAGTTCCCATACCAGTTTCTCACAACTGTACAACTGGTGAGTCAGAATAGTACGAACTATATAGATGGTTGTAGAGGAAACCTAAAGAATTGAGAATTAAGTTATAAGGAATGACTGTTATATTTTTTCTGTCTTTTAAGAAAGAACATAAAAAATGTGGTGCACATTGAATAACCCGCATGTATCCTATAACATGTACAATGTTTCATATTTGAATATACTTAGATATGTATGCTATACAAGATTAGAGATTACAGATTAAGCACATAAATACTTAATGCTTGTTTGAACATAGTGAATTTAGAAAATTATTTTGTATTCCTAATTAGTTATTCATTGTTATTGTCTCAAAACTAGAACAATTGCTTGTTTTAGACCCTTTTTGGCCCTTTATTTATTGAGTGGATGGGCAATTACCTCCAAAATTAATCTCAACCTTCAACCTGTGGTATTTAACTTTGTGGGACAATTTCAGAGCAACCAAAATACTTAATTATAACCAAATTATTGTCCAGAAACAAGAAAAAAAGCTTTTTTATCCCCTTTTTGGCCCCTAATTTCTAAATGGTTGGGACTATCAACCAAAAAAGTCTGAACCTGCCATTTGTAGTAGAGAACCTTTTAGTAAAATGTTATAGAGATCCATACACTTAAACTTAAGTTATTGTCCAAAAACCAAATGTCTTCGGATCTAGACGACATGCTAACAACATACAACCCCAAATGCGGTCGTATAAAAATCATTGTTGTACTCTGTTAAATTTGTGTTTTAAAACTGAAAAGTTTGTAAATTGTGCTTTAATATCTTTAATAATTATCATAATTATCATGATTATGTATAAAAAATTAAATTTTCATTTTTTTCATTGTTAATGATCATGATGATGATGTTTAGGACTTAGTGTCATAAAAGTAAGTACCTTTTTCTCTATCTTTATTTCTGATACTTTTTCCATATTTTCTTCGCCATCTGTCTGATTGTCTTCCCCTTCTGTTGCATTGGCTTCACCATCTAAAGAATTGTCTTCGCTATCTATCTGATTAGCTCCGCCATCTGTCTGATTATCTTCACCAGAAAACAGACTATCACAACCTGTACATATGTGCTGCCCATCTTCCTTTTCAACAAAATCTTTTGAAACTTTCTGACAATGTTGACATTTCCACTCTTGTTTTTCAGTTTTACCTAAAATACCCTGGCCTGTGCTCAATGTTGGTAAAGTTTTTGAATTTTTGGAACTACCCATGCTATTTGTTAAAGCTTTTGATATTTCTGAACTGTCCATGCTTGTTGATAAAATTTTAGATTTTTCTGAACTACCTTTACTTGAACATGTTGGTAATGTTTTTGTTTGACCATTGCTGGTTGATAAAGTTTTTGACTTTACTGAACTAACTTTACTTGTACATGTTGGTAATGTTTTTGTTTGACCTTTGCTTGTTGGTAAATGTTTTTGTTTTTCTGAACTTCCCATGCTGGTTGATAAAGTTTTTGATTTTTCTGAACTATCCCTTGTTGAAAGTAAAGGTTTTGATTTTTCTGAATTAACTTTGCTTGTTGGTAAAGGTTTTGACTTTTCTGAACTATCTTTGATTATTGATTTATCTACTTGTAACTCAATAATAGAGCCATCACTACTATTTTCATCTATATCAGTAATTGTTGCTTCGCTACTATTTTCATCTTTATCAGTCATCGTTCCTTTGCTACTATCTTCATCTACCTCATATAGCAGGCCAGAAATTGCTGACAGTCTTTCAGTTTTTTTCGAAACACCTTTCTTATCATGTACTTCAAATGCATGACCACTCTGTATGGTGCTACCTTGACCTTTATCTTTATCTTCTACATGTTTAACAATCTTGGGTTTTTCTTTTTCTTGTTTTATCTGTTGTGAACAAATATTTGGCTTTGTTTGAACATCATTCTTTGATTGTTCTAAAACTCTTGCCTGTTTATGTGGAATGCCGCTGTCAGTATTAGATGAATTTACATTGTTTTTTCTCTTGTTATTGTCTACACAATTTGAATTCAAAATTGATGTCCAAGTCCTCTTTGAAATTGAATCACTAGATTGAGAACTTTGACCTTTAGTATTGTCGCTGTCAGTATTAGATAAATCTAATTTGGTTTTTCTCTTGTTATTGTTTACACAATCTGAATTCAAAATTGATGTCCAAGTCCTCTTTGAAATTGCTTTACTAGGTTGAGAACAATGACCTTTAGTATTAATAGTACTGTCACCTATTCTTTCCAAAATAACGTTATCTTCCAGTAGCTTCATAGGTATCTTCAGTGGAGCAGAAAAAGAGTCTTGGGCAATTTCTACGTCATAAAAAACACAAATCTTGTCGTTGCTTTTTTGTCTCTTCTCCAGTTGCTGTTTTAGATTGGCATCACTGTTCACAACGCCTTGAACAGAAGTTGTAAATATACTCACATCCAAAAAAGTGCAAAGATTCAACAAATCAAATGCCCGCTCATGATTCAAGGTAAAACTTCCTGTATACAGAGCTTGTACAAAATCATAAACTGTTTTCAATGAGTAATCTTTTAAGAAAACTTGACACTGTGTATTAGAACTGGTATCTGTTGAGAGCTGCTGCAGAAGGTAAGCACTGCCACATGCCACCAGTACCAGTTTATGTACAAAGACAACCCCATCTTTACACACTAGCCATGCATCACAAAACAGACCAGACTGCTGTAACCGGTACATGTGTTTTGAGAGATCTTGAGAGTATTCAGGAATAGTGATATTATAATCCATGATGGATAGATGGATGGATACTGCTACCTAGAAGAGAAGAAATTTGTTATCATAAATTATAAATTTCAAAACCACCCCCAAAAAAAATAATTCAAATAAAAAAACATGAAGCAGGCAAATTAGTTATGGGGTTTGCTTATTCATTGTTATTGTTGACAGCTGTACAACCATGCACCTACAGTTGCTAACATCTAAAGTTAATTATTTTTTAATCTGGTTCAGATTTGTTTCACTGGCAATCATACCACATGACAATAAAAAGTTATACAAACTGTTGTTTTCATAAGGCTAGCTAGGTTATACCCTAACCTAAAATAGTGGAAACAGACAGTAATTTTACATAAATATTCCAATCTACGCCATGCTACATGTACTGTACATACAATGACATACATTTTGCATGTTTTATACAGACAGAATAACAAATTACATCAACTGTAATGTATGTATTTAAGAATTGAATGCTTCTTTTTGTAAATTCATTGGATTGGGGTGTAAAAGCGTTGACCGAAGTACATTTTGTATGAAGCGCGGAAGCGCTTCATTCCGCGCTTCATTCTAAAAATGTACACACAGTCAACGCTTTTAAAACCCTATGAAGTTACAAAAAGAAGCATTCAATACTTATAATTACATTTTTTAGCTATGATCATGAAAACACGAATTTTACATTATTTTTTGTTTAATTCACCTGTGCACTTTATTGTGGGACCACGTGTTATCATGGATGATAAGTTTTATTGAGTGATGCAATTGCTGAAGGAATAACACGTGATGTGCAATTAGCCAATCAGAATAAAGTATTAAAATGAAACATACATCTAATGTAATTATATACAAATAAAGAGTTATTTTGTACAGATAAACAATCAAATTCATTGCCAGAAAACAAATTAAAGTGCTTGTGAGCACTTATGGGTAAAGATTACTCTCACTTTCTTGACTTTGCAATTTGTGAATTTTTCAAATAAATTTTGAATTGTATTTTGCCAGACAAGTTAAAAATTTGAGTTTGGAGTTATCTTCCTTTGTTTAAGATTTTAAATTTGTGGCTGAACTTTTCAACAACTTTTCTGGCAAATTCTTGAATGGTAATTATATTATTACCGGTAGTGACACCACCAAAATTCAAACTTGAATCGGGTTTTTTTGGTAATGCATGTAATAAACATTGTGTATAATTTCTTAAATAAATGGTTTAGGAAAACTAAAGTTTGAGAATGGAAACCAATTTTGGGACGTACAGACAATGACAGACAAAGGTAAAACTCAATGCCCCTTCTGCTATGCGGGGGGATAAGAAGGGTCCTGATCCTGAAATCCCAGGCTTAAAAACACGAAATCCCGGGCTTAAAATAACGAAATCGTGCGGTCCCGAAATTCTCATTAAGATTAATGTAATATTATAAGTTTATTGCAAATTAGCAATCAGAAGCTAACAAAACCTTTAAATAGACTTATTAAGAAGGGATATAGTTACGATACTGTTGTCAGGTCATTAAAGATTGCATATTTTGGCGTTAATATTGATTCACTTACAGGGTCTTTGCATCGGAACTAAACACATTTATTATTAATAAACCAGTTGTTGGCATGACACGGGTTATGTTCTTCTCATTTATGTTATGATGGTATGATACTAAACCCCTCACGGGAGGATTGTGCCTGATACTCATATGATTAAGACATAATTTTTCAATCAGTTTTATTGAAGTCTGTAGCTGGCATGTCAGTTAACTGCTAGTAGTCTGATGTTATTTATGTATTATTGTCATTTTGTTTATTTTCTTTGGTTACATCTTCTGACATCAGACTCGGACTTCTCTTGAACTGAATTTTAATGTGTGTATTGTTATGCGTTTACTTTTCTGCATGGGCTAGAGATATAGGGGAGGGTTGAGATCTCACAAACATGTTTAACCCCGCCGCATTTTTGCGCCTGTCCCAAGTCAGGAGTCTCTGGCCTTTGTTAGTCTTGTATTATTTTAACTTTTAGTTTCTTGTGTACAATTTGGAGTTTAGTATGGCGTTCATTATCACTGAACTAGTATATATTTGTTTAGGGCCAGCTGAAGGACACCTTCGGGTGTGGGAATTTATCGTTGCATTGAAGACCTGTTGGTGACCTTCTGCTGTTGTCTGCTCTATGGTCGGGTTGTTGTCTCTTTGGCACATTCCCCATTTCCATTCTCAATTTTATACCAAATTACTAGAGGCTCTAAAGAGTCTGTGTCGCTCACCTTGGTCTATGTGCATATTAAACAAAGGACACAGATGGATTCATGACAAAATTGTGTTTTGGTGATGGTGATGTTTGTAGATCTTACTTTACTGAACATTCTTGCTACTTACAATTTTCTCTATCTATAATAAACTTGGCCCTTTAGATACAGAGGAAAATATTTTGTAAAAATACCAAATTAATAAAAATTGTTAAAAATTGACTATAAACAGTCAGGGGTACTACTTCAACAAGTGATTTCAGAATCACTTCTTCAAGTGATTTTGGCTGTGAAATATTAAAAAAAATCCTATAAATAGACAGACTTTTTAAAATCACTGAAACAAGTAATTTGAGAAGATCACTTCAATAAGTGTTTATAATTTTATCTTGATATTTTCCTCACAAGCTTGATTTTTTTTATTGGTAAAAAGACAAGAATTCCATTGAAAAAACAACTATGCACATCTAGAAATTGTCTTTTGCTTGATAAACCGTAAGGGATATAACTCTATAGGGTTATTACAGAAAAATAACATACATTTGTTATTGTGGACTAAAAAATCAAAGAACTGTGATAACATATATATGTTACATGTTTACAGGGACAATATACATGCCGTATGTATCATTAGTTTAGTTAAAATGTATAAAAGTTCTATTGATATTACTTTTTTCTACATGAATACTTAACTTAATTGAAAGATATAACAGTTCATAGTTTGACAATTTTGCATAGTTCACCTGTATGTTATTACAGAAAAAATATGCCTGTAATAACTAAAGGGTGTTATCACAGCTTCTCTATATCACTTCAAAGCATTTGCTCAGACATACATCATGCTTAATTACAATGTATTTTAATTGATTGTAAGAAATAATGACCAGAGCATGTAATGAGGTTCTGCGCAAGTTTCTCAGTAATTCCCAAGTGTCTTATATAATAAGTTACATTGCTTTAATAACTGAGCCTTGTTATAACAGCCAAGTTTATCCTTTAATAGCCTCGTCTAATTGATTTACCACGGTCAATCAAAAATGTATTAACATAATTAAAAAATTAGTTATCAAGGCTATGCATTTAGTTTCTGCGCAAAGTCTCAAGAGTTCCCTAGAGCCCACTGTAAATGAAATAATTTTACAAATAACAAACATATGTTATTACAGATTTAGAAAATTTAAGGAATAAAGAGTAGACAACTCATGAAAGTGTCTGTAATAACGAACACAAGTTATTTTCTGTAATAACCATAGATAAAGTTATATCTCTGACTGATAAAGGCAATCACTCTGATATTACTTTTTTCTACATGAATACTTAACTTAATTGAAAGATATAACAGTTCATAGTTTGACAATTTTGCATAGTACACCTGTATGTTATTACAGAAAAAATATGCCTGTAATAACTAAAGGGTGTTATCACTGACTGACATTTTGGTCATGTTGACTTATTTTTAAATCTTACTAAATGCTGAACATTATTGCTGTTTACAGTTTATCTCTATCTTTAAAAGTATTCTAGATAATGACCAAAAACGGCACATTTTCTTTAAAAATTACCAATTGGGGGGCAGCAACCCAACAACCAGTTGTTCAATTCATCTGAAAATTTCAGGGCAGATAGATATTGACTTGATATTAAACACATTTAACCCCTTATCAGATTTGCTCTTAAATGCTTTGGTTTCAGAGTTATAAGCCAAAATCTACATTTTACACCTGTGTTCTATTTTTAGCCATGGCAGCCATCTTGATTGGTTGGCTGGGTCACCGAACACATTTTTCAAACTAGATACCCTAATAATGATTGTGGCTAAGTTTGGTTAAATTTGACCCAGTAGTTTCAGAGGAGATGATTTTTGTAAAAAAAACAAAAATTTACAAAAAAATGGTAAAAAATGATTATAAAAGGCAATAACTCCCTAAGGGCACTAAAATGCAATTGAAACTAGCCAAGCAATTAAATAAGCAATTTGTTTATACATTTTTTAGTATTAGAAAAATTTTGTGTTTGGCTCCTGAACACATAAGTTCTATTTATCTTTTCTCGATTGTGGTGTACATTCCTCTATAAATACTTTGTCTATCCTATATCGGAATCCATTACAATTTTTTTTTTCCTTTGTTCCTTTCAACAACTTGTATTTCCATGATGAAAATATATTCAACCAGGTAAATTTTTGCTAAAATGGCTTATCAAAAATACAGGTGTGCGGATTAATCTGGCGTTCAAATGTCCCCTAGTAGTTTTAATTTTTTTCCCTCAAATGTCCTGCACCCCATCAATTACTGGCACACTTCAAAGGTAAAAATAGCAATAAAAATCATGGTGTTGGGAGAAACCACACCAAGGTAATAAACAATTAAGGAGTTTTAGGGAGGAATTACTCAAGTTTCTCCCAATTTCCACCCAAGATTTGGAGTGTTGCTGGAGTTTCCTGGTGTGACACCAAATTTTTACACAGTTTAGGGAGTATGAGATTACAAAATCCCAAAATGACGGTAACGATAATTATTTGAGACCTCTGACGAATCACAGTAAGGCAGCAACCATTTGATTTTTTTTTTTTTGGGGGGGGGGGGGGGGGGAGCTTTGGATTTTTTTGGAAAAAATTGTTTATGTAGTGATATTAAGATGATAACACAATATTGACTGTTGTACCCCTATTTTTGACATTTTTACTCTTTGAGTATGTTTGTTTTGTTCATGCATCGTTGACAATGTAATGGAATTTGATGCGACTGTCATACAAGTGAGAGGTTTAGCTAGCTATAAAACCAGGTTCAATCCACCATTTTCTACATTAGAAAATGCCTGTACCAAGTCAGGAATATGACAGTTGTTATCCATTCGTTTGATGTGTTTGGACTTTTGATTTTGCCTTTTGATTTTTGATTTTCCTTTTTGAATTTTCCTCGGAGTTCAGTATTTTTGTGTTTTTACTTTTGATTCCAGTCATCATCATGATCATGTATGGTCATTGGAAAAAAAAAAAATGTTTTTGACCCTGAGAAAAAATAAATTGTTTGTTTCACCCTCATTGCAGCTGCCACTATATGTAATTCTAAAATTAAAAGAAAAAAATTGTTTTTGACTTGTCGCCAAAAAAATAGATTGTTTTCCATCTTAGAGTTAGACATGTTAGACATGTTAGACATTGTTAGATGGAAAAAAAAAATTTGTCCAGAAAAAAAAATCCATAGCCCCCTCCCCCTCCCGAAAATCAAATGGTTGCTGCCTAAGGATATTTATAATAAAAATCCCAGTAACATTTTAACCCATATTACGCTAAAAATGACCCATTTTAACCCATATTAGCCAAAAATGACCGTTTGACGCCAGATAGGAAAGGGCATAACTACTCTCATCAGGCCTCATGAATGTCCCCCTTGCAGTTAAATGATTGTTCCCTAATTAATTTTAAAGACAGGATTTTGATAAAAGACTTGTAAGAAAAACAATATCAAATTGCACTTATAAGTTATAAATAAAAAAAACTTTGTATCTAAAAACATGGTAAACATGAAAAACAATAGAAACGCCGTATTTATACTAACGCTAAAATGTGCGAACCAATCTGACTTTAATAATGTCTACTTTTTTTTATACCTATGATTTCAAGAGTTTTGGGCAAAGTCTTCTTCTCTGTCTTTTTGTATGTCAAAATATACCATGAGTACGGTGCATATCAACATGATCAACGGCTAGATTGTTACTGCCCCTAGAAAGTTTGGATATGGTATGAGTATAAACTAACGGGAATTAAATTAACAACGCACCACAACCAATATTTGAATCATTCGTGAACAATTACTGGAAAAAATCAAAATTTCTTTAAAAAACACACACAGAAAAAAGGTATAGAACAATTTCTAGTAAAATTTTCAAATTAAAGAAAAATAAGAAGAAAAGTAATGTTTTGTGCAAGATCTTATTCCATTAAAAATAATTCGTATAATTTTAGGCAAATTTTGAACCGTGCATGCATGTAGATATATCAAGACCTAGCTCTATAAAACTACATGTTAAATTTCATTCATGATCAGGTATGGAAACATCGCCAAAATGTGACTAGATTTATAATAGCCTTATTTTACCAGTTTAAAGAATATTATACAATTACTGTCTTTTGATGAGGTAAATATGTTATACAATTACTGTCTTTTGATGAGGTAAATATGCGGTTTTATTGACTTTTGAAAAAATGATATTCACTGAGGCCGACGGCCGAAGTGAATATCAGTTTTTCAAAAGTCAATAAAACCCCATATTTACCAAAACAAAAGACAGTAATTGTTTTATTCCATAGTACGAGAGAAGAAAATGTATCTAATGACAAACATATACCAATTTTTTTTTTAACAAGAAACATTTTACCATAACGTTGCATGTACAGTACAGCCTGTGACATTCTCTTAATTATGTCCACCCTCTTGCATGGTCAACATCCAATGGTGGCCATTTATTGGGGTATTCAATCTTGAGATGTT
Organism: Mytilus edulis; assembly: GCF_963676685.1. Classification (NCBI taxonomy): domain Eukaryota; kingdom Metazoa; phylum Mollusca; class Bivalvia; order Mytilida; family Mytilidae; genus Mytilus; species Mytilus edulis. Next base: position 55,674,576 of record NC_092349.1, on the reverse strand, counting down.
GGCCATTTATTGGGGTCATAAAACATAGGTTGATGTTTTATCTAATAATGTTACCTGTTGTAATCAATCAGGGTTGAAGTTTTCAACTTGTATGTTTCTTTAAAATTTACCTGTACAGGTAACTTAGGTTTCTTTTAAAATTGACATTTCACCTTTTTTTGAAAATGTAGAATAAGACATTGTTTTAGTCTTTGTTAATTAAATATTATTTTTGATTTTTCTGTCTTTTGAATTTATTCAAATTTATTTTTTTATTTGTTTTTATTCATTTTTGTATGATTTTGTTCCTTATTCTTTTAATGTCTTCTTAGTAGAAACAAAAAGACAAAAATGTCAAAGATAAAGTTATTGACTAGCATTTGAAAGACAACAGACTTTAATTAATTTTTTTTTAAAGTAAAAAAAAAAAAATTAATGTACATGATGATCATTGTATTTAATTGTTTAATTGCATTATTTAATGAATTATCATCAATAATAACTAATAATCAAGCAAATGATATTTTTAAAGAAACCATGAAGGAAGTAATTTTTAGCAAGCCTGTTTCTTAACAAAATAAAATGATCAGACAATATCAATCCTCTTATAATAATTTTTTATAACATCGATTATTATTCAGGAAAACTACAAATATCATTATACGTTTTTAATAGGAAAAAACTATTTTTGTCTATCTTTTTTTTTTTAAATCTGAAATCAGGAGTTAACATAATGGACATATGTTGAAGAGACTTATTTTCCCAAAATTCATTTAAAGAAAAAAAACTGTCTTGCTTTGCCTTTTTGAAACAAATGTGAACTTATTAAATATGACATCTTCAGTTTGGCTAATATCTGTCAGTTAAAAACCAAAATTTGACAAAATACACTTATATAGATGGTACACTTTTATGGTCTATTAATTAAATCATTTTTTTCAGTGTACATTTATATTGTTGGAAGTGCTGGACTGGTATGATACATATTTTTGGTATACATTTGCAAATATTTTCCTAAACCCAGGCCTTTTAGATAAAGTTAACAATTTCAGGGACTTGAATGAATTAAGACTTTAAAACCCTTGATGAAAGATCAATTTAGAGAAAAATAAGAACATTTTTGAAAATAGATTTGAAATAAAAACTTTGCTAAAAACTGTATACTCAAATGTGTCACATAGAGAGTTAGTGGTCATAAAATTTTAGAAATAGAAAATAGTGGACAATATAAAATTCCTTGAAAAGATAGAATATGTAAATTGTGCCACTTGCTGGACAATGAAGACCACTCCTTCCTTAATTGTAAAATTAAAAAAACAACTTGAGATAATCTATTTGAAAATTGTTCACTTCTCATAATATTGTCTCTTACTGAAGAACAAAAAGTGAAAGAAATGAAAAAAAATAAAAGGGCAGAAACCTAAAAAAAAATCCATGTGTTTTAATTTCTTATAGAATTGTTAATTCTTTGCATTATAATTGTTTTTTTGTTGTTTTTTTGTTGTTTTTTTTTGGTCACAAACTAAAAACCATATGTTTATATGACAATACAGACAATACAAATATTATCAAATTTTGTTGAATTAATGAATATTTTGAATATATTTATTCAATAGAGAAATAAGGAATTGCCTAAATTTTATTTAGAATAAGTTCTAAAGACAATCTTTAACATTTGTAAAACAGTATTGAATGCAGATAAGTCTATCTACTATGATTTAAGTATAAATCATTTTGATTTAAGAAAATTAATTTGAGAAACAACTTTTCAATAGAAAAAGGCAGGCATTAGGAAAGTTTGCATTATATTAGAAGATGATATTCATTTATTCTTCACTTACCATAAAGTACATGTAAAAAATAACTTAAATTCATTAAACAGGTAAAATGTCAAAACAAGTATTCGTGAGTCAAAATAAAAAAAAAAATCAACTAGTTATATTATTTAATTTATTTTTGAATTTTCTTGTCATAATCACAGTAATTAAATTTCACAAACACATACATGTATATTTTACCTGAGACACATGACCTGTAAGTTATATAATTTTAACACCTCAATGCAGTCAAGATTTACCTTTATCCTTGACTAGTTTTTGGTTTTAATACCTTGTGTATTAATTAAGCAACAGGGGGTATAATGATGGACATATAGGGCCACCATGGTGGACATAACTTTTATGGCCACCATGAATAAGATAATGTCACAGGTAGTACTGTAAAAGCGCGTGACGTTTAGCGCGGTGAATAACACTTTCACAGGTGAATATGCTTTTTTTATTCAAAATCCAATTCATATAGAAAAGCCTACTAAAATAATACCAATATGGAATAATATACAATTACTGTCTTTTGATGAGGTAAATATGCGGTTTTATTGACTTTTGAAAAAAATGATATTCATTGAGGCCGACGGCCGAAGTGAATATCAGTTTTTCAAAAGTCAATAAAACCCCATATTTACCGAAACAAAAGACAGTAATTGTTTTATTCCATATTCCGAGAAAAGAAAATGTATTTAATGACAAACATATACCAAAACAAATTTTTACACGAAACATTTTACCATAACGTTGCATGTAAAAGCGCGTGACGTTTAGCGCGGTGAATAACACTTTCTCAGGTGAATATGCTTTTTTTATTCAAAATCCAATTCATATAGAGAAACCTTCTAAAATAATTCCAATATAGAATAAACTGTTTTATTGACTTTTGAACAACTGTATTCAATGAGGCCAACATATGGCAGAGGTCATATTAAGTGCAGTATTGCGGAGCATGTATGAACGGATATGAACTCTAGCTGCGCCGGAGATTGACGTGTTTTACCAAAATTATGCACGTCATGACAAGCACGCCAATTTTGGGCGGTGGATATACTTTTTCCGCAGGTGAATATACGCGTATTTATTCAAAATCCCATTCAAATAGAAAAACCTACTAAAATTTTATTAATATGGATAAACATATATAAAAATTGATTCTACAGATCCCGTTATTTATGCAAACTCCGTCAGTGTCGCTTCTGAAAGACGTTCTGGTTTTTAGGCAGTTAAGCTGCCTTATGCGAGCACTCTGGATTTGTGTGCTACCCAATAAATGCTGAAATACGTGCCATTGTTATAATCTAGCTGGCTACTATATTATTTGTTACTTATTGGACAGTTTTTTTATACTTTTTATTCTGAATTACAAAAAATATGACCAGAAAAACCTTAAATGATCGTCGATTTTCCCAAAAGTTTTGAAGTTGCACATAGGAAGTAGAACACATTAGGAATCCTTATGTAGTTTATTATCCTCTGAGCTTTTGGCTAAGATGTCAAAGAACAAATGTATGAAATATCTAATCGCCGAAAATCTCTAAAGACAAGTAGTTAAGATTTCCCAAATTGCAAAAGTCGTAGGAATATTGTTTGTCGACAATACGTAGTCAACTACGTATATAAGTTCAACTGTTGGCGGCAATTTTGAATTTAAAAGAAGACGAAATTTTCGTATCTTTTCAATTTGGACGCAGGGGTTTAAATTAGCGGTGGTCCAAGGTCTGTGACCTTCCACTTTTGCAGTCGGACTTTCTACTTTGTTACTAGCTACGCACGACATGCCCGACGGACCTTGAAATAATATAAAAAAATAACTTTGCAAACATTTTTACCAAAGTTTCCTAATAAACGATCTCAAACTTATATTCATCATTACTATTCATGACAGCCATGTTCAATTTGTTCTACCGCTAGCTTTATACATAAAATCGCCGATAAATAATGTGTAAATCCGAGTAAAATCGTATCTCACTATCTGTCAAAAACAACATTGAAACCAAAATGGCTGCCACGAGATTACAATATCGGATCCGATTCCGGAAGCGGATGAGGGTAATCCCGGATTTGGCTACTAAAAAAATCCAGACAGGTTACAAAATACATCTATGCATCTATGCATGTTAATAAATATAAACACTAGAATTAAAAACCAAAAGACTTATATGAAAAAGAAAGAAAAAGCAGAAAATATTTTGTACACCAATTTTAATGTGAAAATCCAATACATTGTGACAGCTGGGAACAGTTTATCTAACAATATATATGTTCCTGGTAACAGTATAATTTTTTTTCATCAGTGATAAATGTTGGTAATGCATGTTAAATGCTTTTCAAGTTGAACATATTACTGCAATTTCAAGGGGTATTTTTTGGGGAAAGACGGCTTCAAGCCGTCAATTCCCTAATGGGGTTGGCCAGAGTATCGATCATTCCCTCACGTCAATCATTTTGTTTTGATAGTTTGGAAACCCCCTCAAAATGTCATACTGAAATTGATTACAAGGAGAACAGATTGACTTTAAATACATTTTTTACACATTTCCCTTCTGTTTCTCGTGAAATTATCGTATATTGAGCTTTCCCATACACTATATACGTTTCTTCTACAGTCCGGAAAAAACAGTATTACGAAATATTCTAAATATATCTAACCTAGTGACGTCATTGTTGGAATGCCACACTACACAGGGATATCCTTTATTCATTATAAAAATCATTCACAGTTTGTATACTAATTAAACATCCGTATTTGTTAAATGTAAACCTAATGATGTTTGCTGTAGTGAAGATGATTCACACACCAACATGCAATGCTTTAATCTGAGGCTATAATCAGATAATTTATAGGTCAACTTTCGCGGTAAACAATGTCAATGGGGATACATGAGATTGGGGAGAAAAACGTCAGTTTTCATTGTTTCTGTAAAGTTCTGTTTTTAGAATCTTCCTCCAATTCAGGAGCACCTCAATTGATGAGTACTTATACACTAAAGTCAAAGTAAATGTTTCTGAGCACTTAAAATGTGACATTTAGTATATGATAAGTAGTCTTCTATATAAAAAAAATTTGTGTACCAACATAATTATTGAAATGGTTAAAAAAAAAAATAAAAAAAAAAAATGTTGCTTTTTGTAGTTTATACCTATTGAGATTGGGGAGAGCAACTGCAGTTTTCATTCTTTCTGTAAAGTTATGTTTTTAGAATCTTTCTCCAATTAAGGAGTACCTCAATTGATGAGTAATTACCCACTTAATGAAAGTTAATGTATCTAAACACTAAAAATGTCACATTAAGTATATATATGATAAGTAGTCATCGATTAAAAAATAATTTTGCGTACCAACATAATTATTGTAGTGGTCATTTTTTTTTTTTGTCATTTTTTTTTTTTTTTAAATATTGCTTTTTGTAGTTTAAAGCTATTTATTCATGAATTTTACAGATATATCAAAATGTGGGATCTGGAAACAAACTTCACACAGCTTATATCAATCATATTTGATTTTATAAGTACATGTATCCCTGTGATGAGAGTTGTAACTGGGAACTTTATCAATGGAAAATTAAAACTGAATAGATTTTTCAGTCCTCACTTTCTTGAGAATACTGTCACAAAAAATTGAGAAAGGTCTTAGCCTGCCCTTCAGTTGTACATAATTAAAATTCTAAAATATAGTGTAGTAGTTGTTAAATTCAATTGAATTTTAGATAATTAACTCCCAACTTTAATCAAATGTTTTGATTTAGAAGGTGCAGATCTCATTGGTCCAAATTGTCTCTATGATGAATTCTTGACTAAGGAAATGAAATAACAATAAACAACAATTAGTTTCATTATTGTCAGCCTTTCTATATGTTCTAGCTGTTCTTTTGTTCATTCTTTGTATGTAGACTATCAAAAGATACCCCCCTAAAAATTGAAACAATGGCCGTCTTTTCCCTCAGAGCTCTTCAGCTCTTTGATTCCTTCTCAATTTTGATAGGTCAGTTAAAATAGCTGGAAGTTTCTTATATAAAAAATAAAGATGTGGTATGATTGCCAATGAGACAACTATCCACAAGAGACAAAAATGACAAAAACTTGGTAAAGGACAAGATCCCCACCCCTAAATCATATATATATATTCATGTATGGGACAATATAACAAATCATATGAAATATAGGTGGAGTTCGTGGGGCCACTCTGTTTGAGAATATATAATGGTCGAGATCCACAATCTTAAACAATATATATATTTATGTATGGGACAATATTACAAATCAAATGAATTATAAGGGGGTCCCTATGGTCACTGTACCCCCTCCTGTTTGAGAACTTGGAAACATTCGAGATCACCACCCCTTAACTATATATACTCATGTATAAGACTATATAACAAATCAAATGAAATATAGGGGAAGTCCCTGTTGTCACCCTACCCCTCATGTTGAAGAACTTTGAAACAGTTGGGATCCCCAACTCTAAATTAAATGAAATATAGGGGGAGTCCCTGCAGTCACCTGATTAAGAAATTGGAAAGAGTCGAGATCCCAACCTTTAAATTAAACCATATATATTCATGTATGAGCACTAATCAAATGAAATATAGGGAGGGTCCTTAAGGTCACCCTACCCACTCCTGTTTGATAACTTAGAAACATTCATTCATTCATATCTTTATTTCCTTTATCCCCACCCCTCAACCATATATATTCATGTATTGGACAATTTAACAAATCGAATGAAATATAGGGGAAGTCACTGGGGTCCCCCACCCCTCCTGTTGGAAAACTTGATAACGGCCGAGATCCCCACCCATAAACCATATAATTATATTCATATATGGGACAATAAAAAAAATCAAATGAAAAATAGGGATAGTCCCTAGGGTCACCCCACACCCTCTTGTGTGTGTTTTTAAAACTTGCAAAAGATTGAGATACCAACGCCTAAACCATATTCATTCCTGTTTGTCATTTCAGAAAAGATTGAATGACATACAAGGTCAATCTCATATGTGACACATATGCATATCACTTTGCTAGACCCTAACACCTGTCATTTTATTCCAAACTTAGACATCGTTGATTTGGGGTGAAGGTGGGAGTCGTTTACATTTACTATGGACAGGTCAGTCAGACCTCACCATTGATCCCTGTAGTAGTAAACATTTGTCTGATTTGTGTCTCATAACTTTTGTACTGTACAACACAAACTCAGTTTGCTTTCCAGGGAAGCAAGTCCATTCATACTTTTACAAGCTCGTACTAAAGTCATCTTGAACTACTAACAGTCAACTAATACGAACAATTACGATCAACTAGAAGAACTGCAATCATTGCAAATTTGTACCACTGCTGACTCATGAAAGACTCATGACCACGAATGGTCATGTGCGTTGCTATTGAAAACCTTAATAAAATGTGAATTATTTGCCTTAATAATTAATTCATTAAATGAACATAAATGTACAATTATATATGAATGTTTGATGTTTGTTCTTTTAAATCTTTAAAAAATGTTGAAGCAACATTGCCACAGTTTTCGTAATTATGTTTGCCTTGGTTTTTGGTTAACTGCCTACAGTGCTTACAGCGCTTTGATTTTTAGCTGGTTTTGCTTTGAATTTTGCTACTTATATATATATATATAAACATGTTTATTTACTACATGATATATGCCTTGATATATGATAAAACAGTGCTTTCTTTTTATAAATTTAAAAATTTGTCATATTAAACTTTTTAATTTGTTCTAAATTATTATTTAAAGTGCACCCAACCATATTTTTTCTTAAATTTATTCCGATGCTTATGTGTGTTTATCATGTGAACATTTGATATGTGTGATGTGTGATAACATTTGGGTGCATATGCGTACTTTACTTGTCTAAGTTGACATTTTGCAGCATTGTTTTGATTGATTGATAGATAGATTTATTGATATTTAAAACCCCCTTTTGAATGTTTTGGCATTGATTTCATGACCTTTTAAGTAGTTGATGTTTGAAATGTTGATTGTATTATGATAAAGAACACTATGACGACAGATGGCGCTCGGTTTCTTCTTCGGTATATAAGTCTCATGTAAGTAGGAGCGCCTCCACATAGAATAAAGGTCCAGGTCTAATAAAATCTGTGAGACAAACATGTACATCATGACATGTTTCCATACCAAATATAGTTGACCTATGGCATATAGCATCAGAAAAAAATACCAAAACTTTAAAATATAATTTTGACCACTGAACCATGAAAATGAGGCCAAGATCAGATGATACCGGCCAGTTGGACACGTACACATTACAATCCTTCCATACACCAATTAAAGTAGACCTATTGCTTACAGTATAACAAAAACAGACCACATCAGAAACAACTATAACCACTGAACCATGAAAATGTGGTAAAGATCAGATGATACCTGCCAGTTCGACATGTTTTCCATACAATCCTTCCATAAACCAACTATACAAGACCTATTGCGTATAGTATCTGAGATATGGACTTGACGACCATAACTTAACCTTGTTTACTGGTCCATGAAATGGGGTCAAGGTTAAGTGAAAACTGTCTGACAGGCATGATGACCTTGCAAAGTTATCCTATTACTCATCATAAGAGAGAAATTAACATAACAAAACATCTTAACTTTTAGGTAGTCACTGAACCCTTTAAATGAGGTCAAGGACAATGAACATGTGACAAACAGAAACAACGTATCATAAGGCATTATATACGAAGTTTGAAGCATATTGGTCTTCCACTTTCTAAAATATAAAGCTTTAATGAAGTTAGTTAACGCCGCCTCCCTCTCCCTATGTCGAGCTTTCTGCGTCATAAGTCGCAGGCTCGACAAAAACTTAACTTTGAACACTGAACCATGAAAATAAGGTCAAGGTCAGATGACGCCTGCTAGTTGGACATGTACAATTTACAGTCCTTCCATCGATACACCGAATATAGTAGACATATTGCTTATAGTATCTGAGATATGAATTGACCACCCAAACTTAACCTTGTTAACTTCAATAAATGAGGGCGAGGTCTGACGGGCATGCAGACCTTGCAAGGTACGCATATATACTAAATATAGTTACTAGTATTCTATTACTCATAATAATATAAACATTACAAAAAATTCAGACTTTTTTTTCAAATAGTCACTGAACCATGAAAATGAAATCAAGGAAAATCAGGCATGTAACACACAGAAACTTCGTAACATGAGGCATCTATATACAAAGTATGAAGCATGCAGGTCCTCCACCTTCTAAATTATAAAGCTTTTTTAAAAGAAGTTATCTAACGCCACCGGCGGATAACTATCCCTATGTCGGGCTTTCTGCGACAAAACAGGCTTTTTTTACTTTAGGAGAAAACCATTAACCATAACCCTTTTGAAGTTGAATGGTCGTTTCATAAAGAATAAAACTACAAAAGACAAACAAGACACTGCATTACAATCTAAAGACCCAACAAAAAGAGTGCATGCTCAGAAATAGTTTGCATATTCAGCTATACTATGACACCATTCTTGTTGCTCAGGCAAATACATCTTCAGTTCTGATTCTCATTAATTTTGGGGTTGACACAATATCAGACGTTATTGTGGTTACGATAATTTGGTGTACATCAATGGTCATCTGTACAGGAGTTATCCTATGATGATTAACTAACTCGTGATGATGTCAATAAACATATTCAAAGGGATAACTTGAAAATTACCGCTGGGAACGGACTATTTTTATTTGTTCGTTCTTATGTTGTACTGTTATACCACTGTCCCAGGTTGGGGGGAGGGTTGGATCCCGCTAACATGTTTAACCCCGCCACATTATTTATGTATGTGCCTGTCCGAAGTCAGGAGCCTGTAATTCAGTGGTTGTCGTTTGTTTATGTGTTATATATTTGTTTTTCGTTCATTTTTTTACATAAATAATGCCGTTAGTTTTCTCGTTTGAATTGTTTTACATTGTCTTATCGGGGCCTTTTATAGCTGACTATGCGGTATTGGCTTTGCTCATTGTTGAAGGCCGTACGGTGACCTATAGTTGTTAATGTCTGTGTCATTTTGGTATTTTGTAAATAGTTGTCTCATTGGCAATCATACCACATCTTCTTTTTTATATTGGTCTCCTCCTTGCAAACAGCAAAACCTTTCAATGAAATTATGACAGAAAACGCAAGCTATGGATGTTCGTATCAACTGAGATACAATGCAAGATAAAACCTAAGACTAATATATAAACCTAATAATCATTCCGTAAATCAAATATACTCCATTCTCAATTCTATCGACTTGTTTTCTTTTAATAAACATAGATACTTAATAATAATCACTAATCCATGAAAGGAAGTAAAATAACCTATGAGTCTCATCTCAATTAACTTTATTAATATCAGTAAAACCTTCTTTCTCAGTGGCTCCATTTAATAGCTGCAAGTCAATCACATTTTCAAGTTGGCTTTCATTTTTTCCACAGTCACCGTTGCAGGCTTTTGATAGTATCGGGGGCATGTCATTTATCAAATCTTTGGTGAATGGATACATTCCAGTATGTTTAAAACCAGTCTGCAAATTACTAGCATGCCAAAGAGCAAATATCATTGAGAGAAAGTGTACATCTCTTTGTTCTGATAGTTTCATGACACATATTGTTGAATTCATTTTGAAAGGGTCCATAACAACTTACGTGGAGTGGTTGTAAAAAGTTGCTAGTGAGTGCCGGAATTAATTGTAGTATAATATTATGACGCCTTGCCCATAGAAGTGTGCCAATAGGGATATGAGATTTATCTCCATCTAACAATAACAGTAAATGTCCTTCACCTGGGACAATTTTTTAAATGATTGCAGAGGAAATCCATAAAAATTTCAGAATTTGACCATCCATCCTTTGAGACTGAACAGGAAGTCCCCGACGGAGACCCGTCTAACAATTTATCATTCATTCGCTGCCCTGGTAAGATAAAGAAAGGAGGCAATGCACTACCAGCTGCGTTTCCACATCCCAAAATAGTGACGGTTTCATTCTTTCCACATATGGCAACAACCTTCTCGTCAACATTGTAGATTAAATGAGGTTTGTCAATGAGATCGAATTTTAGAAATGTTTTCTCCGGTTCATTAAAAAACTTAATAATGATTCCCTTGTATTCAGATTTTGTCCTTGCAACTGAAAATGCCCTTTGACTAACATCTTTAAAATCTGGCCACCGTCGAAGCATATTTCGAAACCATGTCAAACTTAAGGCCATACAATCTTTAGTTTTCCGAGCAAGCACTATTGCATAGTCGTTAGCTATGGTCGCCATTTCCTGACGACTAAGGTCATATCCTAGTTCATCCATTTCTATCAAGCGAGTCATTAATATGAGTTCTTCCTCTGGAGTAAATATAGGCATATTTGCCAAGTTAGAACACGCAGGAACTATTTTTTCAGCCACCATATATCTCAGTGTCTCGTATGGAACACCATACGACGTCGCTGCTGAATGGACTGGAAGCTTGTCATCGATAACAGCCTTATAAGCTTTTGACATTGCTGATGGATTGTACCCTCGAAAATGTTCCCTCTTCATCATGTTCATCTATAAAAGTAACCATAAAAATAGAGATATACACATATGTTATTATATTTTAAACAATATGTTTTCCAAGCTCTTAAAGAAGCACTAGCTGTCATATTCATGTTCACCGATTCTAATCAAATTCTCATATTTGATTTATAACAATGAAAAACATTTATCCAAACTATTAAAAGTCAAAATAAAACAATAAACAAGGCACAGGCATCAAAATACATAGCTTCGTTTCGTGTGTATTTGAGTCTAGACGTCATCTAATTATTTATCGAGTTGACCGTTAGTCATTCAATGACCATAAACGCGATGTAAACATAAATATAGATATAAAAAGATTAAGCAAACGTGTGCTGTTGAATTATTCTAGGTCTATTTAATTTCATATTACAGATAAAAAATAAATGTTTATCATCGTTTTTGCCTGTATTATAATGTTTATTTGTGGATCGAATCAGTCAATCAAATGATTTACCTTAATTTTGTTTCACTTTCAATGTTGACATTCTCTTCCTTTAAATAAATTTACACATACAATTCACGTGTTATTTATCTCAAGCTAAGGGGTTAAATTAAAGTTCACATGAACCCAATACGGATTCAATGAGGTCAAACTATTCATTTACAAGTGAATAATTTCATAATCAACGTTTTTTTGCTTATTTCAACAAAATTGAACTTTGTTGGCTACTAAAAAGGAATGATTATTGCACTATTTCTATTTCATTACTTATTGAACCAAAAAAAAATATATATATATTAGGTTTTTCATATATCTCGTACCTAGTGCCCCTTTAAGTCGTTTACCTGTCTAGACATATAACTTGTGCTGTTGGCAAATAAATAAAAAAAAATCCTACCTACCCAACCCTACAAGGTAATAGGTATGGACAAGTAACATCAAACAAATAATTTACTAATTTACTAAGAGTTTTCCAAATTTCTACCAAGATATGCTGTGTTCGTACAATTTGTTTTCCCTCACAGTATTTTTCGTACAAGAACACATGTGTGTTAAAATATTTCAAAATTACCTTTACTATCAACTTTTTGTAGTCATTTTGTCTCATCTTTAACATTGTCATGAGCTAAATCATTCTTTAATCATCCAGGTACACACATGGAGCTTTTAACTATCGAATTCAGTAAAGATTGAAACACCTTCTGGCATGAAATACAATTAGTTCAGTTGAAAATTACCATCTGTGTAGTTTTTTCTCATCCGATTAAAACATCATAATTTTACATTTTATAATAAGATGAAAAACGAAATGTTGTAAAAAAATCAAGGTACAATTCATTTTTGCATTCATTTTTTCAAATTCTTCAAGGTTTGGAAGACCTTCAATTAAGTTTAATTGACCACTTTTTCCATATTATTTTTAGTTTGCTTACAATTTTCTATTTACGTGTGTTACAGTCAACAGGAGTACAGTAGTAATTCAAATGTTTTAATGCATCATTTTTATGTAAAAGAAATGAGAGCTGCTACTAGCACATATAGGCGTGATTCAACAAGTCTTACTGGGCAAATGCTAGATTTAAGATCTCTTACACTATTCATTAATATAGAAGTTCTTGATTTGTGATCAGCACTATAGTCAATGTTTATTGCATTGTCGTGCTTTTTTGCTCTTTATTCAAAGTATCCGAAAACAAGACGTAAGTGACCAACACATAAAAAACAAAAACAAAAACAGATGCTCCGTAGGGCGCAGCTTTATACGACCGCAGAGGTCAAACCCTGAACGGTTGGGGCAAGTATGGACACAACGTTTAAGCTTGATACAGCTCTGAATTTGGATTGTTATTAAATAGTTGACACAACATAGGTTTCTGACGCAGAATGAATGTGGTCTAAGAACTTATACTTTAAAACTTCAAAATTTTAAATTGGACATTTATCTATTATGGTAAAATATTCAAAATCTAAATACATAGTTAGATTCAGCATATCATAGAACTCCAAGAATTGAACTTTTGATGAAATCAAATAATGTTCAATTTTAGATCATTTAGACCTCAATGCTATATCCCTACGTCAATACTTTTGTCTGCACTAGGTGCAAACGGAAGTTAGGGACTTATGACCTGCTTCACCATAGTTACAAGGTGGGGTATAGCATTTTATTTTGGCTTGGGACCTAGGGTTTGCTTGACCAAAATTCCACGACGGTAAATGTATATAGCACGTTTTTTTTCAATATCTAATTTAATATCTAATTAATCACAAAATTATCAGCTTCCGATCCACGAGTGACTGCTAACTTGAGCCTACTTGGATCTCGTTTTTGTAATTATATCTCCATTGCGAAAGGGACTGATAAACTTTATCCTGAATTACTCGAGTGCAAAGGACGCTCCGGAGTAGCATTTCTCATATCAAAAGCCATTTATCCGTTTACATCTTTAATTGAGGTTAACGCCGTAAGAATTATCGATATTGAAGTACATATATACCAAACAGTGAAAAATATCATGCGTTCTCTTTATACTTACCTGCAGTTGCACAACCGTACGAGTATTACCGTGAGGATGTAGATTTGCTGTTCAAACTGTCGTTCGTCTAGAAAAATTTGGTTCTGTTATTTTGAATGGGGGACTTCAATTCAAAAACTGGTGGTCCAAGGTGTAAAATAAAAAAACGACAAAAGAAGAAAACTTTGTAAAACTTTGATGTCAACACATAATATTTGTTAAGTAAATATGGAATAACGTTTAAAGGACCTGTTAATACGTTCCATCTTACGAAGGTGGTCTTCGACTTGTATACATTACGTCTTGATTAACTGTAAAAAATGTAACACGTTAAATAAGCTAAGGTAAGTCATGTAAGTGACCAGCATTCATTCGGCACGTCCGATCATCACCTTATATTATGTACCTTAGGGACAGAATCTTATCTTCATAATGCAGTGACCTAACTGTATATTGGGAACGTGCACGAAGTACAAAACTGTATAGTGGATTACAATTTTGCAGCATCAACAAATCTAAGGACGGTCCAATTTCCAAATACAGCCTTACCCGATGTGATCGAATCAGACTATTCTTGCATTGTATTGCATAGTCTGTGCTATAAAGAAAGACAAAAAAGCACTTATAACTATATAACAAGTTCAATCGCCACTCGAAACCGTATTGGAATCACAACCTTACAGTCTTCCGAGACCCGACGCGTAGTATTTGGAATGAAAAGACAAACAATTGTCACTGTCATGATGCAAACTGAGTTTTTTGTCAAAATTACAAGTCTGGAAATAAAGAATGTCGTACAGCTTTAGGAAACCCATTTGATAAATATGAAAGTTATTTAGCAAAAACTATCGAAAGTTACCTTAATAAGTGGCAGAAAACGGTTTGGAAAATCATAAATACGCAGTGCGTTTGTAAAAGATGGTGTTACTTAAATCGATCACAAAAAGATCAATGATATCTGGTTGTCTGATTTCCGTGATGTATTTTCGCCGTAGACATATACCGACCCGAAGCGTGAAACTGAAATTGCCGATACACTGTCATCCGTGATGATAACAACATAATTAAATTGTGAGATGTGAATGGAATTTGTTAAAGACTAAAGAACAACAAAGCTTGTTGCCATGACGGCTTGTTGAATAAGCACATACGATATGGCGGTAAATTACTTATAAAACACTTAAATCACCTTTTCTACTTGTGTATACAATGTGCGTACATTCCGAATGACTGGAGAAAGAGTACGATAATACTTCTTTATAAAGGTATTAACAAACAAAAACAGATACCAACTCATACAGAGGCATATCGTTAGTGCTGAGTATCACAAAGATCTTCGAGAGTATGATTGACTTGATACTTACCTTATTACGTTCTGACATTCTGAATGTCCAACGGGTAGCTTACAAAAAATCCTGTTTATTTTAAGTGCTTCATTCAACCTGAATATGTAGGCGAGTGACATTTTTCAAAAAGACTCATAGTTAACGACTATAATGCACCCACCTAACATACGGCTACATCATATATCATTTGAATGATTACTAGCTGTACTATCTGTTTTGCCCGGTCTTCAAAATGACGGTGCAATTTTCGTGAAATTTACCTCTGTTCGAAATTCATCAATCGATTGAGAGAAAAACACACCTCCAGGTTACAAGCTTAACCCGAGGGAAACGCATCAAATATAAGAGGAAAACTACTACACAAGAGAAACTCAACATTAAAATGTAACACACACAGAAACGAACTATGATATAACAATGGTTGTTTTAACCTGGTTTTGTGGCATGCCAAACCTCCCGCATTTATGGCCGTGTAAAATATAACATAGAAACGACAACATTACAAGACAGGACTACAATACAAATAAATGGGAGAACATATAGGACAGAGAAACACATGAATAATAGCTAACAAAAGGTACCAGGTTTAAAATTTAACACGCCAGACGCGCGCTCCGTCCACACAAGACTAACCAGTGAAAGTCAGATGAAAAAAGTTCGAAAGTCCAAACAAGTACAAAGTTGAAGAGCACTGAGCACTAAAAGTTCCAAAAAGTTGTTTTTCATAAAATCTAGATATTTTCTGAAGTTTGAATATTTGTAATTTTAAAATAGAATAGATTTATCGTGTAAAGGCCGAGGGATTTTTTTCATCATTTTAAACTGCAACTTATATGATATAGGTCAAAATGCATCCTTCCAGTGAAGCTTTTGCAGTTACCTTAACCAGGCATAAAGAACATTTCAGTGGCTAGCTTATGATAATTTTCACTTCCCAAGTCATTGCAAGATGCAGTATAATCAACCGAGAAAACATGTTAAAATTGATATATTGAAATGTCAAAGAGTTTCTCCAAAACTTTCCACTAAAAGCATGTCATTGAATGACATGTGTATTCTGTCCTTTAACGTTTTAGCCCTTTTTAGATCTGTGTTTTTCAACCTATTATCGACTACATACAAAATGTTTTAACAAGGGACAACTAAAAACCTTTCTTTTCGCAGATGGCGTTAGTTTGGGCAACTGCTTGGTTGTTAAAAATTGGCTGTTTTATAAACAAGAAGCGTAATTGCAGTAATATAATTATGTCAAAAACATCCTCAGCACTTTAGCTAAGTAAATGAAATTGAGAATGGAAATGGGGAATGTGCCAAAAAGACAACAACCCGACCATAGAAAAAAAAAAAAAAAAAAAAAAAAGGTCACCAACAGGTCTTCAATGTAGCGAGAAATTCCCACACCCGGAGGCGTCCTTCAACTGGCCCCTAAACAAATATATACTAGTTCAGTGATAATGAACGCCATACTAATTTCCAAAAGTATGTTATTTGGTTTTTGGTTTTATCAGTTTAATCACAGACAACAATATTGGTTTTCATGCATTTTTGTGATTTTCAATGGGATTTCTGGAGAGCGGCGCTATTCATCAAAAATCCGACATTCATATTTACAACTACTTTGGATAAGTTAGTATTAAAACCTGTTCTAACAGATTCTCATATATCTATACAACATATTAATATTCAGAAGACAGAATATGCAAATATGCTGACATCTTGAAACATTAGAAGTTGTCTGTCCGTGACCTTTCGTTGTAACTAGACAGAAACTGCACCATACGAATTTTTGACGACCGGGTAAAAAGATAGAACGTATGTCGTACGTTCGAATGGTATATGATTTAGCTATATTGTAGGTGGGTGCATTAAAAATAAAAATAAAATATGGTTAATGTCACTTGTCTAGTAGCTTGATAAAATCATTGATATAGCATTTGATACATTTTAACCATTACATGTAGTACCGTTGAGTGATACTTGTAAAGAATGGTTTGTTCGTAGAACGAATATATGTCCAGTTAAATGAAAAATAAAGCAAACTTTTAAAAGATTTACCATTTTTATCAGGTGGACAAAAATGGTGGAAGCAGATGACATATTTTACAAGACCTCGAGATGACTGTTATCAGTTATTTGGAATGTAAAACAAGATGGGCATTTGTCAGTGGTGCTACTATCAACAGTGGACATATTTATATACACGAAACTGGTATATCTGCCTACAGTGTAAGTTTCTATAGTTATTTACCACGACATGACGTTTTCAGATTAAATAAAGTGTTCCGCAATGACTGTGTTAAGCTAGCATTTGCAGATGAAGGTCAGGGATATAAAAAATGTTGAATAATAAAAAAAACCAGATACACACAGGAAAGAGGAACATAATAATATAAAACCGTTAAACGTCGTATTAGCCCGTACGATTTGTTATTTTAGTTTTTGTGATAAAAAAAATGAATAATAGAAGAAGAAGGATGTAAGAGTGCCATGGAGGACTATTTATGGAGTCTATGAGATATACTGTATAACATGTCCTTTTTTGTTGCAATGCGTTGGTAGGAGCGTTTTGAAACCATGCAAAAATATTTTGATGCCATTAATGTATTTAATAAGGCCTTAATTCGAAAACGATGTTTGCCGACTAGAACTAGGATATCCGTTGTCTATCGCATTTGTGTGGAGTTTAAATATATCGGCCGCGAGTTTCATATGAGAGACATGGTTTAATGAAATTGCATCTAGTGCAATACAATTGTTACCGTGAATTTTTCTGTAAAAGCACACTCCTCCGGGTGCGGGAATTTCTCGCTACATTGAAGACCTGTTGGTGACCCTCTGCTGTTGTTTTTTATTTGGTCGGGTTGTTGTCTCTTTGACACATTCCCCATTTCCATTCTCAATTTTATCATAGTACCTAAAATATTTGATTGACAATAAAATCCGACATGTTAGCATACGTATTGAATATGTACATCTTAGAAGGCTTTTAACTGTTTTTTTTTATTACAGGATGATAGTGGTGGTCCAATGACATGCTACTCTGGAAATACTCCATATCTCGCTGGAGCTACGTCTTGGGGAATTAGCACGTGCTATGGAAGCTTCCCAAGTGTCTACGCCAGACTGACATATTTCAGGTCATGGATCAGTACCTACGTCAGCATCTAATGTCAAGAGACAGATGGTTATTTGAACTAACTGCTATGATGAAATAAATACAATAACGCATCGAAATGTAGTTTATTTTATTAGATTCCTTTAACCATAAACATGTCAAAATTGAGGTTAAACAGCATCGGGGAACCAAATCGTTACTCTGCCTATAAAAACCTCAAAAAGATTAGTCTGTACCTATCATTTCTTACACCTATACCAAACCAATAGCAACCAAAACTTATAATTACAATTATATCTAGAAATTTACAATAATGATCTGTTAAAAAAACAAAACTTAACAACAAAATAGATCATTTCATCACCCAAAATGTGAATTTTTCTATCTAAATATCAACATTCCAGTCACACCTGCATACGGAGTAATATCTCCTAGTTAATGCATTATAACAGAGCTTTTATTTCCCATCATGATTTCCTTGATAGATGGTTGCTGCTCACGTGGAGGCTATCAAACCAATAGTACTTAGTTGTGAAATCATCCCTTTATAAATTTAACAGACGGCATCACGAGTTGATTGACCTTTATGGTATATCCGTTTTACAGATGACAGGATATATGTTCAAAATGTTAAAAACTACAATTCCGTCCTTTTTTCCAGAAATGTGACCTACGGAATTAGATTTGTTACCGGGTTTATACTTTTCACTAACATGATCAAAACGACGGGTGCCACATGTGGAGCAAGATCGGTTTACCCTTCCGGAATACCTGAGATCACTCCTAGTTTTCTGTTGGGTTTCGTGTTGCTCAGTGATTAGTTTACTATAATGTGTTTATTCTTTTGTTGTTCAGCCGTTTGTTAGTTGATGTTTTACCTATGAGTTTGAATGTACATTTGGTATCTTTCGTCTTTCTTTTTAAACTGTATTACAAGTATTTAGAAGACAATATCAAATGCAATCATTTTGAGTTTGTTTTATCTTCATCTGCAGTGATTAAAGCAATCCAACAAAGCTCCAAAAGCAGATTTCATTTTTCTGAAACACAAAATACATTAAACTGATATCTAGTGGATATAACGTTTTTAACTGCACAGGTTTGTCTGTACTCTGAGTACTTTATTACGTGGTTTTTGGGATTAGTGAGAAAACAAATCTATATAATCATTTCAGTTTAACAGATAATTATCATATACTGTTAATAGTTCAAATATTGCAATTTGTAAATAACAAAAACATAAATAGTACATTCGTTCAGTGGTTACAGTCACGGGGGACCGACAGTGTGTTAACTAGAAGTTATAGTTCGACTTGCAATAAATAATTTATTCAGTATTGTTTAAGTAGTCAAGACAGTATATAATGGAACAAGGATTTTGTTAACTCATTGTTCCCTGAAAAAAAAATGAGGACATTGCAAATAAGAGCCCATATCACGAATTTTCAAATCATGTATATGTTGATTGATTTTGCATTCTATATTTGCTTTAAGTGGTTGAAATTGAATAATTACTCAGTTTTAAATACCAATGATAATGATAACATAAACACCAAAGGTGAAACATGAGCATTATAAAACATTTAAACAGTAAATTTCTCGATCATAACAAAACACATCGTACTCATTCATATTTTATTATTTCCATCTCATATATTAACAAATTGTCTGAGGCTACAAGAAAATGTAATTTTCTCAGCAATGATCCTTCATAACTTAAGATGAATTGGCATTGCAAGGAAAATCAAAAGTAGCAAGTCCTTAATTTCAATTGTTTGACCAAATGATAACTAATATATTAATATGTTGTTAAAATATGTTGCTATGCGTCAATTTTCATGCTAATACTATATATGACACACTAGTTAAATACTTCCTTATCATTGAATTGTTTTCAAACATGTTATTGTTCAATTTCATGTTATTATCAATTGACGTTGTATGGCTAAAACGGTTATGAATATTATTTATCTGGCAAATATGTTAATTGTGTTAAGTAAAATTCAGTTTTCTTTGCAACTTAGTGGTGGTGTTTGTGATGACAAAGGGTATGTAAACTTTTATATAAATAGAATTGTGACTTGGCACACTCGTATTCCTGACTTGGTACAGGCATGATTCATGTAGAAAATGCTGGAATTGACCTAGTTGCATAGCATAGCTAGATTTTCTCTCACAAATATGTAATAAGAAATATACCTTCATGTGCTACTTTTAGAGATAAAAGGTGTAGAAATTTAAGACAATTTACTCAAAATTTAGTTTTTTAACATCCCTATCCTTTGGATAGACACAGCTAACTTCTTTATTTCAACATATAAACACAAGCGGATCTAATGTTGGAACATTATAAAAATCTACTTCTCATAAAAGTATTTTTAAAATGCACAACAGTTCTTTTAAAATACTGAACTTTTAACAGAGTTTCAGAAATTAGGTAATAAACGGCATTTGTTGCGATATTTATCAAATCTAAAAGAATTCTGACTTTTTCATCATAATAATCTAACACATAATTTTCCTACGTAATCAAACCTTATCCCATTTTAAATAAGAAGGGTCAATGTACTCGTTTTGTAGTTTAAATGATAAAAATCGGTCGAAAAGTTGATTCATATCGGTTGAATTTGACTATTTTTTATGGACTGACCCTTTTTGAATTTTACTTGGAGTTCGCTTAAATTGTTTATCTTTTATACTGAACAGAAACATTTACATTTTTACCAGAACAGAAGTACTAAACACTAAGAAAGATATTATAAATTGAGAAAATTGTACAAAAGATATTATTTTTTTTACAGACATGATGTATGTTGTTATAACTTTCAAAATATCAACAATGTGTGTACACGTAAGTGGTTATTATACTTATGGTTAAAATATTTGTGAAATGTATTCATCGAACTCCGATCAAAGTTATTAAATTCGTTCATTATTGGTAATGTTTTTAATATATCAAACTTTGGTTTGGCACTTCTTTTTCGGATATGAGGCCATTTACGTATTGATTTTTCAATCAAAATTTACAATAGTTACATGCAGATAAACACACTGAGCTGAAGCAAAAGCAAAATTGTAAACTGTTAAGTTCGACAAAATAATTACTTCAAAAGCATCTTAACAATTTTGCACACTTTGAAACGACGAAAAATGGGTTAATTGTCTGATGTAAAACAGTTAAACCGTTTACTGTGTTAACAAATCATTTTGGCTCAATTTCAGCGTGCGAAGTTGGAACTATTTCCCCGCAGGACGGACTATGTTTTCCATGCAAAGAAAATAAGTACGGCTACAAATGCTTGAATGATTGTATGTGCAATCATTCAGAGAGGTAACTGATATTTAGGACAAACCTTTATTAATTATAAATGCTGATGCATATCATTTCATATATTTTAACACATAATATACATAAACTATAACGATTACGCCATTTTATGGTGAGCTAAGTAGATTTCACAAATATCTGATGCATTTGAAATTGTGGTTGTTTGCTTTAAGATTGGTACTTTCAATTAGTTTGTATTTTGTGCTTTATATAGCTCAATCTTATTAAAGATCGAGTAATCTAAGTCTATTGGATGTCCCGAAAAGCATTAAAATCATTGAAATCTTAAAAGTGTTCTGTCAAAACTGTCTATGACTACAATGGACCAGCGTTATCAGGGGTTTGAAAAACAAAAAGTTTTCATGAATTAAATAAATATTTTATATACAGGTAGTACTGGCTAATTACCGCATTTTTAATAATTTATGTAAGCACACATACATATATGTCTGGGGAGACTCTGGGACCAAACGTTCATTATTAATGTCGAAGCAGTGGAAGTAGTTTTTTTCTAATGTTGTCACAACCTGTTATCCCTTTTTTATGTTATACCAACTCTTCCAAATTGGAATATCGTTTTTGAATTTTGAATCAACGAAAATAAATTTATTGTCGAAATACGTATTTGAAGCATCTTGAGCAGAAGAATTGAAACCGATAATTTATCAGACTGCCACTTGACCATTTCACTTCTATTGCACTGTAAGTCCAGGTTAATGCCAAGCTAAGTAAAAGGTGTAAAGATAGTACAAATTATTGAAGCTAGTTGATTGTTGGTGTATCAGAAATGAATTTTATTATTTCCTACATTTGTATTTTGATTGTTTAAGATTAGAAGTTGCCTACCATTTCATATTGAAATTTTCATTTTGGTTTTTTTCCAGGTGTGACGCAAAACTAGGATGTATTAGAATGACAGTAACAACAGTAGATGCCGGAAATAAAGGTATTTACTTTTAATTTGAGGGGAACATACCTATTTGAAACTATATGAAATCCAACAAATAAAAATTAAAACAGGTAAATGATGAAGTATAAAATATCTTACATATCTCATGTGAAAAAAACTAGACAACTAGGAACAAATGTAAAGGGGACATTAGTTACAATTAAGACAACATTTTTGTTTTGTTTCAAACATAACTTAATCATGTTAATGCGTTGTATTGAATTAATAACTTGCTATTAGCAGCAAGTAAGATTAATTTGCTGTAGCCAAAAAATAATCACTTGATATAGATACATAATTACGAATGTATTATGCATTGCATATTTTTTCCTTTGATATTTTTGTAATTCTGGTAAATATGATAGTAAGTTATAAACAAATTTAACATTTGAGTTCATACAGATTGCATTTGGCAGCTAATACAAAATAAGGAAATGTGGCAAAAAAAAAACACAATGAGAAAATTATCTACCAGAGTTGAAATGAAATGAATGTAATCAATTACAGAGAACCATACGGGCGTCAATAATGAGTAAAACCTATGCTATAAAAGGCCCCATCGTAAGAAATATGTAACAATTCAAACCGAAATACTTATTTACAACGAAATTATTTACGACAAACAATATGACAGACATACACCATGTACACCAATTCCAACCACTGTACTACAGGCCCTTTGGTACAGTTTACAAGGAGTTATAACGTTGAAAATTAGGAGTAGACTTATTATTAATGGTTTTATAGATGTATGAAATCTTTGAACAACAATAATAAAAACTACAACAACAAAAGCTATAATGCAAAGGAATGTAAAAGATCATTGACATAAAAAAAAAGACGATGTGATATGACAACTATAGGTCACCTTACGGCATTCAACACTGAACTGAAGTCCTTACGGCGTATTCAGCTTATGGTATGCTGATCAATTAAATTGAGAAATCGAAAATAAAAATAGTTAATTTCCTGAGAGGATTGTCATTTTTAAGGTATTGCAAATTATTGCAATACAAGTGATTCGTTGGGCAGGACAAGACCTTTAAATTTATTGACTGCACTTCATTAAAAAAAACCCGATGTCTTCGATTAGAAGCATCTTTCATTGAAAACAGAATATAAGAATTTAAAAATCAGTTACTTATACAAACACGTTCGGATTGATAAATAACATTGGTATGAATCCTAACCGAAGGCAACATACATTTTGTAAGGATATGTTTTGACATCAGCTTGTTTTATTAGTAAAATATAGTTACACATCACAGAATGTTACTACCAGTTATCTGTTCCGAGACAAAGCTTCAAACAGAGAAGGTCAGTAAATGTATAGTGGTATATAACATGCAATTATACATTTTCTTTTTGGTTGCACCGTAATGTTATTTCTTTTTTGCAAATATCGGGTAATTGTTTTTCGTAATGGGAAACATATTCAAATTCTGTGTGTAGATTTAGAAATCGTTGTAAAGCGAACAATAAGAAGGAGGAAAAAAGCAAAACAAATCACATTTTGAGTTTATCATCTTGTAAAACATCAGAAATCATACGCATAATATGGGAAAAATAAAACAAGTTGAATGTACGTCACTAAAGACCAATGATTAGCCACTAAAACAAAAGTCCTTAAACCACAAACTACGTTATTCATAACTGAAGAAAATTCAACAGGGATCATGTGATAATTTTGAAGCATGCGATAAATTTCATTTGATATTAGCTTACGTAAGTCAAGTGAATGTATTTTCTTCAAAAGTTTAACATAATCGGACATAAAAGACACAAGTA
The DNA here is from genome assembly GCF_963676685.1 of Mytilus edulis. Taxonomy (NCBI): domain Eukaryota; kingdom Metazoa; phylum Mollusca; class Bivalvia; order Mytilida; family Mytilidae; genus Mytilus; species Mytilus edulis. The sequence goes on along the minus strand of NC_092349.1, from coordinate 55,650,200 downwards.
AAAAATACAAATAGTTATCAAAGGAAGCAGGATTATTATTTAATACGCCAGACGCGCGTTCCATCTACATAAGACTCATCAGTGACGCTCAGATCAAAATAGTTATAAAGCCAAAACAAGTACCAGGTTGAAAAGCATTGACGACCCAAACTTCCCCAAAATTGTACCATATACGGCTAAGGAAATTCATACAAAGGAACTTTTGAAATGTGGCCGATCTATATCAACATAGTTTTTCAAGTTGATTATCTGTTATAATATATGATTTTCCAAAATCAACCCTTGTTTGTAAAAGCAACTCCTGATAATTTTTTAGCTTGACGTCTTTCAAAAACTAGTGTTTGATTAAATTATGGTAAAATATTTTTCTGTAATCCGAAAAGTTTTAATAGTGTTATTCATAAGACGTTCGGACACAAAAACCTAATACAGTATTCCCAATAAGCAGTTTGATTTAATTTTACTTTTTCTTTTGCATTTTTGTCAACCTTAGCAATTCACATTTAAGAGCAGTAAACCTTGAAATCTACTTGTTGCATTCTTATAACTACAGATTTGAAATGCATCCTTCTGTGTGTTTAATTTTTTGAAAGCGGCAATTAAAAAATGACAAGGCAAGACAATCCATATTACTTAGGTTTATTAGATAAACCAATTAAACATTTCTAAAACAATTCTGACTAGAAGTGCCCGAAAACAAAGCAAAATAAACAATGTACGAACTATCAAATATTCACCGAAGATCTCTGGAATTTATTTGAAAAACCAATCGATGATGAATAATTATTCATTAGTCATAGATATATAAACATAAGCTTGGGATCTCACTATACATGTTCAACCCTGACGCATGTTTGCGCCAGTGCTTTATCACGAGCGTATGGCCTTTGTACTTTTATATAAGTTTTAGGTAATTCATATATTTTGGAGTTGAGTGTGACGTCCATTTCCACTGAACTATTACACCGGGTTGGGATTTTTTATCGCTGCGTTGAAAACCTTTTGATGGCATTCGGCTGTTGTCTGCTCTTTGGTCGGGTTGTCTCATTGACATACTCCCCATTTCCATTCTCAATTTCATTATACGACTTGTACAGAAACCCATCATATGGTTTTATTTTGTTGCGTCACTTAACTTTTAATGTTATGCTCTTCTTGAGTTCTGCTATTTTATCATAACGCTTTATTTTGTTGATCTTGTAGTTTCTTCAAACATGGACTTGATTGTTTACACACTCTGCGTTATTGGATTTCTGATAATTACTGGATTAAGTCATTTTGTTCGTTCTTACCGTAAACGATTTTCAATTAACTTACCAAAGGAAAACAGAGAAGATATAGGAAGTAGACCAGAAAGTGCTGAACTGTCATATATTGAAATATACGATGAAATTGACGAGAACTTAATGGGAGAGGACATCCGGGACACTGCAGTAAAACCACAATTAAGGAATACCAATGCAACTGTATCAAATGCTCGTCCTGATAAAACAACAAGTAGTCACGATGATACATCGAGTTATCTTGATCCATGTTTTACAGTAGAAGAAACCGATAATAAAAGTTCATCTAGTAAGGAATCCAGTTCAAGTCATTCCTCGAACTGTGACCTTGTCATTCCAGATCATACAGGATATCTTAATCCCTACCAACCTCTTCGTGAAAGACAACTGATATCAGATGGCTATGAAGTTACGGTTCATGTTCATAAAGATTCCGATAGTTCGTCTCGTTCCGAGTCATCGGAAGAAAGGAGTTCTAGTTATAAATATTCTCACGTTTATCAACAACTGCAAAAAGATCAAAGTACACAGAATCATGAATACGAGAAAGCAACGAAAACGTCTAATGAAATGAATATTGATTTGAGTGAGAAAAATGAGATACAAGACTATAGAAACAAAGTCAGTAAGGACGATAAATCTATCGATCTGCTAAACGGGAAGGAAGCATATGGAATAGATAATGAAAAAGGACAATTCAACGCAGATTTATTCTTTGGAGAAAAAATAGGGGATGTTTGTCGTGGAGTTTCAGAGAAATCATTAAATGAAGACAACGATTACATTGACTACACTGATAAGTCACTGAACACAGATATAAATCAGATGATGTGTGCCGGGGACTGTGACGAAGACCATGCACACGTTCAACGTTTCGATATTTCGACTGATTATTTAGATATGAGCAATTCTGTAAATACAGAAGAAATATAACACTAGCAAAATCTAAGTTTTATCAAACATCCAGACAGCTAAAACATAACCTGATCTAATTTGCAATAAAGTTATTTCGTAAATTTAACGGTATCATACCATTATATGACATCAATTGTTATAAAGGGCATTTAAGTTGTTTTTCATTGTATGGATTGAAGGTAATATAATGTGTGCTTTTGAATGAAATAACGTGGCAAAAATAAATTAAACTGATTTGTCAGTAGTGCCATTTTATGTCTGATATCTACCTTACGTCAGACTACGAGGACGTTACGCCCGTTAATGGTACTAGTCAGCGTTACACGACTTTCCTTATAATACGGTGATTTGGACGATTTCAAAGAACGTTTCAAGCTTTCGAGCGTGTAGTTGACGAGGTCAATTAATTGTTGTGTATTAGGTGTCCAGATTTTGATTGGTCGATAAATGAATAATTTTTACAAATGAAACTTAAAGTGCTCGTAAATATGAATTTACAAGAGTTGTCAGTCTTCTCCGGCCATAACCGAAAATTTTTCCTTTTTCCTTTTGCCAGCAGCTCACAGGAAGGAATGAATACACCAATTTTCAAATTTATACAGATTTATTTTAATACAAATTGGAGACATCGAATTTACATTCCCTACTTGTGAATATATTTATAAGTACTCCTTTTGTCGCATTTCTATCTGTTTCCGTTATTTTTTCCTTTTATTTTTATGTTTTATTATTTCCCGGTGCTTTCTTTGTCGCAACATATTTATGTAGTTAAACATTTTGGAGTATTTTTTTTTGCAATGCTTATTTGTTTGGCAGTCATCTGAAAAAAGTAAAATGGAATCATCTATTTAAGCAAACATTATTAGAGGTGTAACAAAATACGATAAATACATACATGTGTAACATAAAATCACTTTTTTTTTTATGTCTGTTGGAAATACACAAATACAGATTAGTTCTGTTCTAAAAAGGTAAAGGTTTGATATGAGTAATTCCTTCTATCCCTTCCCGGCCAACCTAAAAATGGAAAACAACTGAGTGAAGATTATCCATTTATTTCGTTTTTAACTTTTAGGAAACAATCACGTTTTTGATTGTTGACGTCAGCAAATAATGCAGCTTAGACGTCACTGAAAAGTACCTTAAAACAGATATAATATTGTAATCTGCTGTATAGTATTTATCTCCGATAATATATGGGACAATTATGAACTTAATAATGAATTTGCAAAAATGTTTGTCATATAAATATCTCCCTCGTGCACATATTTTGTGGCTCTTACATGTTCTAAATATAATAAAGACTAAATTATGAGTAAACATGAACAATGTTGACAATTCTCGCATCTTATGGTATTAATAATACGTGTAAGATAATACAGTTGAAATGTGCACATACTTTTGAATTATCCTTACACAAAAATTGCTTATATTTTATTAATTTATGGCATTTGCATTTGAACGAAGTTTCTAAAATAGTTTTAGATTTTTACTGCTGAAACCTTATGAATAAATATTAAGTAGATGGTACTTCGGTACAGAAATTAGCTGTTTTACAATTTAAAAAACAACTAGGGAATGTATCTCTGAATTGCATAGCTCTAATTGCTTGTCAGGGTTTGGCTTTTTACTTTTGATCTTTTTTGTTGTATAAGGTGTTTAATGCTAGTATATATGTTACGGCTTTTTCACATATTTTGTCATCGAACAGATACATACTGTGTCAAAACTCAATCTGATATCGGTAATGTTATAAACCAAATAGTTAAAGGTTCATATCCATTTAATCGTACGTATTCCTTTCTCCAACCCCTACAACCTCTTTCAACAAACCAAAAAAGAAAAGAAAAAGAGAGCATATCTTCATTTTTTATTTAAATAATCTTAAAAACAACGACGATAAGACAATCGGAAGGTTAATAAAGAAGGAAGGAAACAAAATCATATTATGAAAACATATTATCCAAAAATCATCAAAGATTCGTATTGCGATAAATGTGTACACCCAACACACGTTTGGTTTTACACTAAATATGCAAATACAATGTAGAAAAATAGGTTTTATACCACTTATTTGGGTCTTGTCTCAGAAAGATAGTTTCTACACATGGGTGTAAGGTGCAGGAACCTGTACTGTCTCATACGCAATTCGATACAATTTTAATACGAGAAACTATATAGTGTTGGTTTTTCAAGAAATGACTTTCACTTCAATTGAATTCAGAAGGTTTAATAGCTGCTTCTACTTAACGCTGAGGAATTAAACACAAAAAGCAAGGTAGCAAGGGGAGTTAAAGATTGAGAAGAGAAACATTTGATTTACAGTTTACTTAATATTTTAAATTTGGGTACATCTCTTCTCGGTTCATATCCTTCTAAGCATATTATTGATTTTTTTCAAAAAGTACACCGAACGGAAATAAAACTATAGAAGGTATAGGATATACGTCAATAAGGGATACACCATTTGATTTTTATGTGGAGGCTATGATGAAATTTGAAAGAAAGTAGAACAGAAGTTTTTAGTAAAAAAAAAAAGGCAGGATGATACACTTTGAAAAAAGGTCGGCATGACGATTTATGTATAAAAAAGTCAGGATGAACTATACAAAGAAACATAACCGAACAGTGATAGATAAAAAGACAGAACAGAAATTACAATTAAAGTAAATCCCACCCTCCTCCAAATCAAATCAATCTACTCATATGGTAGATCCTTACGACAGCAATCAACGACAAAAACAAACTAATTATAAGAATGAAGATGTGGTATGATTGCTAATGAGACAACTGTCCACCAGAGACCAACATGACACAGGAATTAACAACTATACAGCTATATATCACCATAAGGCATTCAACAATTAGCAAAGCCCATAATGCATAGTCAGTTATAAAAGACCCCGAAATGACAATGTAAAACAATTCAAACGAGAAAACTAACGGCCTTATTTATGTAAAGAAATATATAGTATAGTTTTCAACGACAGACAGACATTTACACGATATCGTCACTAATCTATATAAATATGGAGAACTTGATATAAAGTTAAACGAAAACGATGAAAAAAAATCTACCATTAAATGTAACTATTTAAGCCCAAGTCCCACTATACCACGATCGCACCACGCTCACCGCGATCTAAATTAAATTCAGATCGTGGTGAGGTCGCGGTATGAGCGGCATGAAAATGTAAATTTTCGTTGCTTTCACGATGCTACTACGTCCTCATTACGCTTCTACAACGATCCCGCTACGATTATAACACGTTCTCACCGCGCTTATTCAGCGACCTTACTACGCTTATCAAGATCTTTCTACGCTCGTCACGTTCTCACTACGACCATACCACGAGTTATCCGATTGCAACACGATCTTACCACGCTTCTACTGCGATTATAGCACGTTCTTACCACGATTACACTACGTTCAAACCGCGATCTTACTACGCTCTCAGCAATAACGTCAACATCGTGTTCCATATCAATACAGTATCATTCCTTCAGTTCTATTTCTAATTAATATGTAGATTTCTCGAAAAAAATACAATCAAGCCACCAAAATCTACTAGAACACGTGGGTGTGGTGTTAGGGTTGATGTAGAGGCAGATTGAGCTCTGATAGTAACGAATCTTGATCAAGTAGAGATGTCGGACCGACCAATCCGACCTATATTACAACCTATTACTGGTCCATAAAGCTGAAATGACGATATTTTAGTGAACCATAGGCTTAGCAGATATGAAACAGATGTGTCAATAGATATAGGAAGATGTGGTATGAGTGCCAATGAGACAACTCTCAATCCAAGTAACAATTTTTAAAAGTAACAATTATTGGCCAAGATACGGCCTTCAACACGGAGCCTTGGCTTACACCGAACAGCAAGTTATAACCGGCTCCACAAATTACTAGTGTAAAACCATTCTAACGGGAAAACCAACGGTCTGATCTATATGAAAACAAGAAGCATGGTTGAGCCGTTAGATAAAATGGACAAGAAGTCCCAATTACATACAGACAAACAAAACCTGAAGAGAATTTATATATTTTATGGGTAAATGACAATGAGAATATTGGTCGTAGTAAGAACGTAGTCAGGTCGTAAGAAGAGCGTGATGAGGACGGCAAGGGCGTGTTAGAATCGTACTATGGTCGTGAACAGTGTGGTATAGTCGTAGTGGAAGCGTAGTTTGGTCGCGGTGAGAACGTGATGATCGTAGTGAGGTCGTAATAACGTCGCAATGAGATCGTAGCGCAGTTTCTCCGAATAGAATCCCGCTTTCGCTACGCTCTCACTACGATGGTACAGCGACCTTTGCGATCTTACTACGATCTTAGTGCGCTCTCACTACGCTTCTACTACGACCTGATTTGGCCACGACCGCACCACGATTGTTTTGAACATGTTCAAAGTTGGCCACGCTCATCACGATCTTGAAGACCTCACCACGACCGTGATACGACCTTACTGCGATCTACACGATCGTACTACGATCATCAAAATTTTCCTTTTTTTAACAGATCGTAGTGCGATCGTGGCCTAGTGGGACTGGGGTATAACGAAGAAGCCTAAATTAAAAAAAAAAAAGAAAAGAAAAGCAATACCTTCCAACCTTCAACTACATAAAAGCGTATTTTCCCCTTTTTTTACCCCTGGCATAAGAAACTGTTATGAGAGCCATTGATTGCGGAATATCGACCACACATTTTTAAAATGATTATGTAAATTGATGACGGCAACATTTATTGACCAATCAAATCGGTATATATGGTTGAATCTGCACACTCAAGATGACACTTTAACCCGAACTCCTACTTTGTTCGGTTAATTAGGGTCACCTGAACTGTGCAGATTAAATTATATATACCGAATTGCTTGGTAAATATATATAACTTATATTTCTCTGCAATTAGACAATTTTACAATTAAAGGACCATTAAAAAAAACACTCAGAAAATCTTCATTGAACACAAGTGTCAGTACAATTGTATCTAATAAAATTGTATGACAGTTATTCTAGTCAATTAAAATCAAGAAAAGGTTTTTTATCCATTGACAACCGAATAGTGAACACTCATTTTCCATATTTTTTAATTCACTTTCAAGAATGCATTTCTTAAAAAAAAATCGCACTTTTCTCACTCAAATGAAATCTTTACTCCCTCATCCTTTCGAAAAAACAAATCTTCTACTGCAATGATCGAAGTAGATTACTTGAATAATACAAACTAGTTTCAAAATCATGCATGAACTAATTATAATACGAACACTACACAATTTTGACACGTTAACAAATATAACCAACACCAGTATCTTGTGTTTTAGAAATTAGTTTATAGTTATAATTTTAATTATACCAACATTGTCCAAAGTCTGTAAGAAAACATTGTTTTTCTATAAATAAACGAAACCTTAAAAATAACAAAATCGCAGATCTATATTTGGAATATGAAGGCCGTGTAAACTCAGTTTAAGGTCCGTGTGATTCATGCACCTGTGAATAACTAAGTTATCCCAGAAAGAATCATAAACGAAGTGTTCTAGAAACGTGGAAATCGTTATCAAATAAATCGTTAAACCAGCTTTTGGGTAATATGTATTTCAATTCTTTTAGTTTTATCACGATGAAGAAAATTATTTCATGCATTCAAAACAGCACCAACGGTTGTGTTACGTACCAACCGTACCAGATACGAAGCAAATCGGGAAACCTCTAATAAGAGCTGCAACAGGTGAGCTGCTTTATCTAAGCAATACCTCTGTTAATAAAAGATCGGTTAGTAAAATGTAGCCCGTTTCATAAACTGTCAATCGTTAGATATATTAGGCATAGTGTCATGGTGCAATTTATAAATGTTCATGTATAAATAATTGTTTTTGGTAAAACATAGTTTTAAATAATATGTATTAAGCTTTATCTGTCGTTATAACTTATATCTAAACACAAGTGATATTGTGTTTTGTTTACTAGTGATCAACAGTTCAAATATATCTACTTGTAACACTTTTATCATATATCACATGATCAAGAAAATCTATACGTTTACAATGTATTGACGCAAGTGTTAGCACATTATACTACTCTTTGCATCAGGTTCCCCGAAACGGTACCACTTTAATTATTTAAAATCAATTATGTACGCAGAAGTTGAACAGTGAGTATAAAAACGATTATGTATTGAAAAACAATACAATTAAGCTATTAAGGAATGTTAGTACCTTACTGCTTTGACAGTTCACCTATCATTAGCTTGATTGATTTGATCCGATCAGTTTTTTTAATTGTGTTTTCCACAAATAAAAAATTATAAAACAATATATTCAGATAAATCTGAATATTTCAACTTGATATTACATAAAACTTTAATTGAACGAAAGCGATATGTCTACAAAGTACACAATGTACCACAGAAAATAAAACGTTAAAATAGATTACATATAGTCTAATAAACGACCTACAAATTATCAGCCCTTATATCTTGCAAGATCAAAAGGCTGTCTATAACTGTTATTCCATGTTGTGTTAAGGGGGTTCGCGGGTCTAAATCATTTATATAGGATTTCTCTATATTTTTCTATAAATGAACTTTATCTTATAGTTAATAGAAAAATAAAATAAAAAAGTGGGGTCAACGTTTATTTGCGCTCACAATCTGCTTTCGAAAGAAGCATACATTTTTGTAAAGGTGGTTTTTTTTCTGTTGAAGTAATAGGAGAAATAAAGGTAATATCGAAAAGAAAAAAAAGAAATTTATTACAGAAATCGCTCAAATTTTACAATAATTTAGTTTAAGTACAGCTTATATGGAAATTATATTAAAAAATATAGGTCACCGATGAGTAAAAAAAGATATTTCAATTTTAAAGCCAGAAAAGGGCATTTTTCCACCAAAGGGAGATAATTTGGAACTTTTTCAATGATGGATACATTTTAAAAGTCATCCAACACGAATGGTTTGTTTTGAATGATTTTTGTACCATATGATAAGTAACAACTACAAAAGGTAACAAATACAATTTGAAACGAAAACAAATGTTTATTTTTTTTTCTGAAATTTTTATACCCTCGAGCCTCCTTAAGAAGCAATGAAGGTCACAGAAACACAACTTAGAATAAAAAAAATTATATTTGTATATTTACCAATCTTAAGAAATTCGCAGCAGTATAACCTCTAAACAAAATGATTTTTCTGAATCCCTTAACACAAATAGTCCTTTCTGTAAACAAAAGAAAACACAGAAATTGTTTATTACTGTCATTTAACTAATTTAGCGATCAATGTACTTTTACTGTCATTCAACTAATTTAGCGATCAATGTACTTTTACTGTCATCCAACTAATTTAGCGATCAATGTACTTAATGCAACTTTCGTGGGTAGGAAATAACACGAATATAAATTCGTTGCGAATGTGAAAATCAAGGAGATTCGATGATTAAAATACATCAAGTGAATTAGACAAATCGCGATATGAGATCGCTGTAAAGTGGCATAAAAGGGTACGCATGCGAAATAATATTACCTCAAAAAGGAATTGGTATACAGTATTTTGTATTTTAGATTATTGAAACGGTAATTGCATATGACTTCAAATGCCCAGCTAAAGCAGAATGGAGAATAAGAGCAAACGAATCCTGTTTTTCGGAAGACAAATATGTTTGTTTGTTTCATGTTCTAGAACAGAAATACCAGGACAATTGTTTAGGTTCAGAACGAAGTAGTATAGGTAAATCGTGTTTAGAGGTTTACTTCTCTATATATCTTAAACAGATAAGCGTTTTTCTGGCAAAAAATAAGTACTCACAAGAGTTCAATCGTATTGCTCAACAATCCTCCCTGTGTGTTGATTTTGATATTTTGTTATATCTTGAATTTGTGTAGTAAAGAAACCGACCATGAATGTATCGATAATAGTGGTATTTTCAAGGCTAAAATACTTGAAAATACAAAATATTGTATCCAATCGTGGAAAGCTAATAAAATCACGAAAAACCAAAAGGTATATATCAGATATGGAAATATAATCAGATTTTCTTGTATACATGATGGTGAATACATTTCTAAATTTGATATTATTTACAATAATTCCGTCACTTGCAATAACACATTATTTAAATACATAATTTCAAATAAACAACATCCGAAACGATTTTAAACACATAAAAAGCTATTTTCACTGATGACTGTTTTGTCTGTGTGAAAAAAGAGGAAAACAATACATAAACTAATTGAAAATAAACTCATCATAGATACCAGAATTGAAATTTTATATTTACGCCAGACGCGCGTTTCATCTACAAAAGACTCATCAGTGACTCTCGAAAAAAAATGTTGAAAAGGTAAAATAAAATACGAATTTGAAGGCATTGTGGACCTAAAAAACCTAAAAGTTTTGCCAAATACAGCTAAGGTAATTGAACATTGTTACACCATAACATCTGTTTGTGACGTAATACATCTTGTTATTTTTAGAATGTTTTTTTTAGAGCAACACTCTTTTCTAACCTCTGGTATGTATCATTTATCTTGTATCGGAATAAAACAAACCACGGATGTAACGGTTATTGCAAACAGAACAGAAATCTACGGAATACACATATATTTGTTTTCATTTTAAGGAAGTAAACTAGTGTTCCAACCACTGTTTAATATCGCAGAATGTAAGGCAAGGCGATATCAACCTATCATTTTCACCACCCATGGCAACGGTGAATGTATCTTATTCAAATCAAACTGTGACGAGTTGTTTACAGCAATGGTTCTGCTAGAACCGATACTACGTGCCGCTGTGACTACACAAAAGGATATACGTTTGTTTCGAAACCCCAACACAGTTGTTTTTGTATACCATCCGAAAAAGATTGCTTTTGTTTCAAAGTTGATTGTACACAACTATCACAAGGTAAGTTGTTTTGTCAAAGGCTATGCATAATAATAAATTGAGGAGAAACAATGTATATCATATACAGTGTATTTCCTTATGAAATATCTTTATTTCATCAATTCAAAGCAAAGTAAGCGGATTATCAGTCGTTACACTAGCCTTTGTGCTGGTGCAAAGATACAAGGAAAAGTTTCAATTGAAGAGCAAACACACAAATTATTGCGTAAACCACCATTTATTAAAGTATTGTTTAACTGAATCAAACGAATTTTATTAATATGAAAAATAAGAAGTGTGACATGATTGCCGATGTGACAACTATCCGCCATAGTTCAAATGAAGTGGATGCAATTATAGGCAATTGTTTTTTATCAGACATTAACGAACAACAACCACTAAATTAAAGGCTTCTAACATGGGGCTTTACTTATCAGTTCGATACAAAGACGAAAACCATCGATCAAATAACATAGACCGAATGGGAAGGATATTTATACATCCAAACAACAAAAAAGACACTTATACAATTGAGAATGGAACTATTACATATCTGAGAGTAATCTCATCTTTAGGCATCAAGTTCAAATAGAACAAATAAAAAAGGTTATTTATCTTAGACTAAAATATCAATCAGTACACATCCAACGTCCAATGAATTAAGTGTACAGACGCCATTAACAGTCAAATCGTCTTAATACAAATCATTAAATGAAGTATTCACATGACTCTTATATTCCTTGCAGATTACCAATGCATCCCTGACGAAAAGATAATAACGAATGTCAATTGTGAGGAAATACATCTGCAAATGTAAGTTCACTTGCCATTTGTCACTTGGAAATGTTTACCTTAGATACGGAATACTAATATTTGCTGTATGTAAAAAAAGACACAAAAAAACATGAAAATCCTTGAACTCCACACGAACCATAATTGGTACTTGGGCATGTTTTGTGTTTTTTGCGACATAGACGTAACAGCCAAGGCAAAAAATATCACTTAATGTCACGATAAAGGAGACTAAAGGTATAATCAGTTCTTAGATATAAGAAGATGCGGTATGAGTGTCAGTGATACAACAATCCATCCAAGTCACAATTTGGAAAGGGATTAATATAAGTTGCAAAACTTGTTTTCCAATCAACTATAAATAAATATGTTTAAACTAAGTCACAATTTGTAAAAGTAAATCATTGTAGGACAAAGTACAAAGTCTTCAACACACCAAACAGTAAGCTATATAGGACCCCAAAATAACTTGTGGTAAACCATTTATTTACATTTTTATCTGTACATAAAAAAAACTAAATACACTTATGAACCACATCAAGAAACGACAACCAGTGATCATATAGTGCCAGACTTAGAACAAGTGCAATCAACATGAACAAAACAGCTTACCTATTTCAAAATACACAAGGAATTGTGGAGAGAACTGTTCTAGAATATTTCAGAAAATAGTTTTAAACATTGTGTGATAGTCAGTTCTATTATGATAAGTCATTTTTAAAACATTTTTATTGTTACTGTTTTTCATTATTTTAATATATAACCATCTATTATTACTAGCGATTGCCACTATTTGCTTTAAAAAACCACACATGCAGCATTACATAAGAGTTTATTGTGTCGAGTAAATCCGTGTATAAAACACTTTCGAGAAAAAAGAAACGGTTATTATACAAACCATTTAACCTTAGAATAAGTATTCCAAATAGTTAACCTGTCATGAGTACCCGCTTCCCTATGTAAAATATTTATACATAAAATTTAAAAAAATAACTTCTCAAAGTAACACAATTACCGCAATAATTAAGCAATCGTATAATTTATAACTATATAAGTGTTTTCTCAAAGAGACACAGTTGTGCCACTTGAACATGTTGAAACAACCAAGTTGGAAGGCCAATTGAATAAAACAGTGCAATTTTTAAAAAAAATGTTTTTCTGAGCAGAATATAAGTAAAATTGTCATTTATAAATATCCTGATAGGTATCTCTGGTCTGAACATGTTAAAAGGGCAATTAGCTGTCGAAATCACGTTCACCGATTTAACTTAAAATCTCATATTTACCTTATAACATACTAAAGCGTATATAAAAAAAGTAAAAAATGCACAACGCATGCACCCGATGATATGTTTATGCGTTTCGTGTGTGTTTTAGTCAAAGTAATGTTTCATTTCACTGCATTATTTTTCACTTTTACAATAAATGAATTATTTAAAAGTCTGTCATTTTGTATCTTTTTAGGTTATACAGCAGACAAGACAATACCAAACTGTGAGAATCATTCAACATTAAAATTTTATATATTTCTGTTTACTTATACTAAAGTTATTGTGCGAAAACCAAGAAAAATGCTTATTTGAGACCTTTTTGACCCCTAATTTCTAAACTGTTTGGACCAAAACTCCCCAAATCAACCCCAACCTTTTTTTTGTGGTCATAAACCATTGTAAACCTTGTGTTAAAATTGTATAGATTTCTATTTAACTATACTAAAGTTATAGTGCGAAAACCAAATGTCTTCGGACGACGACGACTACGACGCCAACGTCATACCAATATACGACCCAAAAAATTTCAATTTTTGCGGTCGTATAAAAATCACAAAAAATAATGAGCTCCGAGGAAAAGGCAAAACGGAAAGTTTATAATTAAAAGGCAAAACACATCAAACGAATGGACATCAACTGTCATATTCCTGACTTGGTACAAGCATTTACAAATGTAGAAAATGGTGGATAAACCCGGGTGTTATCGCGCTAAACATCTCACTTGTATGACACATCAAATTCCATTATAAGCGCACGTACATTTCTGTTCATCGCTGTTGAGATCTTCAGATACTTTCTCAATATGTATTAAGTTCCGTATACTACAATAAGAGAAATGAGTGACGACAAAATAATTTCCTAATAAATTTGAAATTTAAATTCAAATGTCCATTACCTGGAATTTCAAAGTTTTGCCACATTATAAAGGTTAAAACTGTCACGCTGTTGATAAGAAAGCATTATGTGTAACAGCGTGACTCTTTATAAAAACTGTGAGGAAAGCCTTTTATCGCTGACCATGTGGTTTGGGCTTTGCTCATTGTTGAAGCCTGTATTGTGACCTATAGCTGTTAATTTTTATGTCATTTGGTCTGTTGTGAAGAGTTGTCTCATTGGCAATCATACCGCATATTCTTTTTTTTATATGTATGACGAGAAAAGCTCACTAACAAAATATCATACTCTCGTTATTTCGACATAATGAGCAATAGGCGGACAACTTATAATACAAATGTCGTTAATACAAATCAGAATTAAGAAACTGAATGGGTCCATCAATGCCCAAGCTACGTCAATCTTTAAAGACCCAAATGTTGCTAAACACTTATCCGACCTCCATGATAAATATGTTGTTGTCCCCGCAGACAAAGCCCCAAATAACATCGTTTTTGTCTGTAATAAAGTCACTACATTAATTGCTTGATAAACGAATTAGGTATAGACAATTCACTTGAAAACTCAACATATACCCTCACGACACTTACCAAAGAGGAAATCCTGGATAATCATAGGTCTGTTCTTTGTTCCTTTGGTATTTCAACCAAAGATGAAGAACTGGATCTTCCATCACTGTATTGGATACATAAACTACATAAGTGTCCTTACAAACAACGGTATATTGCTGGGTCTTCCAAGTGCTCCACGAAACCTCTTTCTAAATTATTAACATCTATTTTATCAGCAATCAAAGACGGGATTCAAAGTTATTTTGAAACTGCCTATTCTAGAGGTGGCGTGAATCAGATGTGGATACTTAAAAATTCCAAAGATCTTTTAGAGTACATACAATCTAACTCTCTTTCATCTTGTAACAGTATTAAAACATTTGACTTTTCTACTCTTTACACAAGTATTCCACATTCCAAACTAAAAGACAAATTGAAAGAGTTGGTATTACTTTGCTTCATAAAAAAGAATGGCCAACGTAGATACAAGTATCTTGTCTTAGGGAGGGATAAATCATACTTTGTAAAGAATCACTCTGATTCAAACAAAAAATTCTCTGAAACCGATATTATCAAGATGCTTGATTTCTTGATTGACAACATATTTGTAACGGTAGGAGGACGTGTTTTTCAACAGACTGTCGGCATCCCAATGGGAACAAATTGTGCGCCCTTCTACCTGCCGACTTGTTTCTTTATTATTATGAGGCTGACTTCATGCAGGAACTTATTAGGAAGAAAGAGAAGAAGTTAGCAATATCCTTTAACTGTACTTTCCGCTATATAGATGACGTTCTTTCACTAAACAATTCAAAATTTGGTGACTATGTGGAACGCATCTATCCCAATCGAGCTAGAGATAAAGGATACTACAGATACAGTTAAGTCGGCTTCATATCTTGACTTACATCTAGAAATTGACAATGAGGGTCGGTTGAAAACAAAACTTCACGACAAGAGAGATGATTTCAGCTTTCCAATTGTGAACTTTCCATTTCTAAGTAGCAACATTCCAGCAGCACCTGCATACGGGGTATATATCTCCCAATTGATACAATATTCCCGTGCTTGCATTTCCTATCATGATTTTCTAGATAGAGGGTTACTGCTCACAAGGAAGCTATTAAACCAAGAGTTCCAAATGGTGAAGTTGAAATCATCCCTTCGTAAGTTTTACGGACGCCATCACGAGTTGGTTGACCGTTATGGAATAACCGTTTCACAAATGATATCGAATATGTTCCTTACGTCGTAACTACAATCCCCGTCCCTTTCATGAATGTGACCTACCGAATTAGACTATTTACCGGATTTGTAATCACATAAGCAACACGACGGGTGCCACATGTGGAGCAGGATCTGCTTACCCTTCCGGAGCACCTGAGATCACCCCTAGTTTTTGGTGGGGTTCGGGTTGTTTATTCTTTAGTTTTCTATGTTGTGTCATGTGTACTATTGTTTTTCTGTTTGTCTTTTTCATTTTTAGCCATGGCGTTGTCAGTTTGTTTTAGGTTTATGAGTTTGACTGTCCTTTTGGTATCTTTCGTCCCTCTTTTATAAGGTATATTTAACACAAAACAAAATTACATTTTTAAGAAAGCAAATAGTTAAAACAGATATTTACTCAAAATCAGATTCGTACATTACAAGAAACAAGACAATATGTATGCTGTGATGAAAATTCATCATAATATGTATTTAAACATGATCGGCTTTTTATGTTCTCGGGACTGCTAAACAGCAGAATTATTTTCAATGCTGCATAAACCAGATTTTACAAATGCTTCGCCAAGAATTTCTTGAGAGAATGCTTCGTTGTATGCTTCACATGCCACATCACAAAAACAAATTTGTTCATTTGAATGAATTTTTCTAAGACAAAGTTCGTCATAACATTCCTGAAGCTGAGCACTACAGCATTGTTCTATTGGGCTGAGACTCGTATCGCAATTAGCAGGTATAAACAGTGTTAAAATGTTATTGTCTTTAGTAAAACCAATCAATTCAACGCAAAGGTGCGACTTAAATCCATCTAAAATCAATAGCACAGATTCGTTTGTGCGTTCTGGTAAAAACTTGATAAAATGGTTTTTCATGTAGTCCACAAATACAAAACTAGTGTATCCATTCTCCGACACAACAGTTGGGATATTATTCATGCTGTTTACGGCATTATCGTGAGTTTCTTGTTCTTGGAATACGAAATATGGAGGAATAGCGATTCCAGACGCACTTCCACATCCAATCACTCCTATACTTTGAGATTCTTTGGTTTTGATAACTGATACATGTAAATTGAATACGAAATTTGGCTTAAAAGTAAAATCATGTTTATCTAATAAATCTCCAAACTCTTTGAAAAATCTGTCCTTATTCTCAGCTGCCGCGGCTAATATATTACGCTTTCTAGGTCTTTTAGTATATAGCATTTGCAATTCTGGCCAGCGATTGAAGAATCCACGGTACCATTTGAGAGTCAGATGTTGATCACTGGTTCTCTTTTCCATCAGAACACAATAATCTGTGGCGATATCTGTAATCTCTTTACACGAATAAAAATAACCACATTTTGCCATACGACTGACCTCATCGGCTAATTTGTTCTCTTCTTCTTTGGTGAACAAAGTTCCTCGACCGATATTCTCACAATCTATACTCCTTTTCCCGTCTAATCGATCTCGGAGTGTTTCCCGGGGAATACCATAAAGTCTACAGGCGGTACGCACTGGTATTCCTCCATCTATTACGGCATAATAAGCATCTATTAAGGCTTGGTGGTGATACTGCCTATTCTTTCTTTTAGATTTTGGAGTATCAAATAAATCCTGAAAAATAGAGTCAAAAGATACGATGGGGACAATAAAAGTCATTACACCAAGCCACAAATAGTACAGATGACCCGTATCATTGTTCCGAATCCGACAGATTTTCTCTTAATTTAAGTTTCTAAATTAACTGACAGGAGTTCTGTTTCACTTCTGTAGTCTAAATGGGAAGGTATATTAATACAAGAATGTGTCAATAGTACACGGATTCCCCAATCGCACTAACCAAGGATCCATTAAGATTAAGTCAAAATTAACCACGTTTAAAGATTATTCAAATCGAAATTACATAATTATCTTGGTAAGGAACATCAGTATTCATTTGCAAACAAAATCCATCTAGATGCCTTCCAATACTGGGAGCCCTCTTCATTCATAAAAAAAAAAACAAGAATGTGTCCCCAGTACACGGATGCCCCACTCGCACTATTTTGGCATTAAAATATAAAATATTAAACTGTAAAGCAGTATTACATAATTATTTTATAGAATAAGATTATATAAATTACACGAATAAGTAGTGTGTGATCTCATTAAGAAGAAATTGGTAGCTCATCGTAATGAAATAAATATTATGCAAAGGGAATTATTTATTTGTGCTCTAAATTTTTCTTTTATGTCATGCTCATTTGGTAATCACTACGAAAATCCTTCGTATATGAATAACATGTGATATTTTTTAATACAAATAAATTAATGTTTTTATTCTTATTAATCTACTATAATACTGCTTATTCATGCGGGTTTTTTCCCATGCTGCGTGCTTTTAAGTTTTTTTGTACTCTATTCGTGTCATGTTGTCATTATAGCGATATTTTTAAATATAGCCATATAAGCGGCAGGTTCGGCTAGATATTTAACCTGTTCAACCATCATTTTTTTTTCAAATGTCTTGATCCAAGTCAAGAATATGATAGATGTTATCAAATAGTCTGTTTTTAGTAGGAATGTCAACTCGGTGAATATCTACTACTCCATTACTCGTTGGATTTACCGAGCGATACTAGAGTACTCGCTCGGTAAAACATTTACAAAATAAAAACTTACTGCCATTTAATGTACATGTATATTGTTTTTCGTTGTCTAATGAACGTATATTATTACCTAGGAAGAAATAATATTCCAAGGAGTTTTATATCATAGCATATAGCTCATTCACTACATGTTCTTATTACGTAAGCTGGTAATAATCTAATCAAGAAATTAATTAATATCTATAGAAAAAATATTACTCAAACAACAGTATTTAAGAACTGTAAAACACACACATTTAATGATCAACAAACAAAGGGATAATGATTAGAAATTTCTCATACCATTAATCATTTTTCTGGGGGTCGATACAGGGTGAAACAAGTTTGTCAAGGTCAACCTTTTCAGGACGTAGCAATTTCTCAAATGTGTTAGGTAGCTAACAGTTCTGCTGATGAAAATGTATGCTCTGACTGTACAGAGGTCGGGGAGTGGTTTAAATTTGCTAGAAGTGTCAGCCGTAGAAAAATGCTCATGTTCATATATCGTTTTATAAATATTTATTTATTTTGAAAAAATATATAATTTCCAGGAAGGTGCTATGAATACAAATATGTTTTACTTAAACTAAAGAAAGAAACAACACTCTTACATGCAGCCGATTAGTCGAGTACTAATTTGGTAATCGATACTCGGTACTACCGAGCGATACTCGAGTATTCGTTGACATTCCTAGTTTTGAGTCATGTAATGGCGTTACAGGTCGGGTCCTTTTTTCATGCGAACAAAAGTTATAACATATGTTTTAATATATATATGATTTTTGGTATTCAGTTGATTGGTTCATACATGTTTAGACTATGGAGAAGTGTCAGCCGTAGAAAAATGCTCATGTTCATACATCGTTTTATAAATATTTATTTATAAAAATATATAATTTCCAGAAAGGTGCTATGAATACAAATATGTTTTACTTAAACTAAAGAAAGAAACAACACTCTTACATGCAGCCGATTAGTCGAGTACTATTCTGGTAATCGATACTCGGTACTACCGAGCGATACTCGAGTACTCGTTGACATTCCTAGTTTTGAGTCATGTAATGGCGTTACAGGTCGGGTCCTTTTTTCATGCGAACAAAAGTTATAACATATGTTTTAATATATATATATGATTTTTGGTATTCAGATGATTGGTTCATAAATGTTTAGACTATGGTGTTTGAACATGTTGAACATCGTTAAACTACTGTTTCCTAATATATGATAGTATTACTAGTATTTGCAAACATTTACTTGCAATGCAATATCACTATTTATCATGTTCATTGTATCACCACCTGATCATGCAGAATACTTGTTATTCATTAGGCACTAACATATCTTTATTTATATATAAATCACTTATTGACTCTATATTTTTCCCTTGTAAATGTTGCCTTCGTACACCACGGCCTGTCAAGTACCTTTTACTCGCCCTTCTTTACTAACCACCAACAGAAAGGAGTTGAATGAACTTGTATCTTCTACATGTGCAGTGGAATTATGCCGTAGCGTATTACAAAGTTTTAAAAAGTGTAAAATTGGTACTTTGTATATGGCAAACCTCATACTCGCCAAGCGACAGGAGTTGTAAGATAAAAAAACATTTTTCTTTATAAGCAATTGACAAATAAGTGTATCAACGCCACATTGTTAATGTACATGTGACAAACGGGAAAAGGGAAATGCAGATTATAAACTCTAAGTACTGGAGATCGTTATGGAAATTCCTACTTTCCAATAGATAAAACACACTAAAGCGATTAAACATGTTAAAGGGAAGAAGTGTTGTAAATGATGATGCTATTCCTCTTGCAGAACTAACATCTGGGAAGAGCTTTTCAAACTATTTTCGTCGAACATCTCATGCGTAGGACTTGTCAACTTCAACATTGTCCAAAGAGTAATGAAATCATTTCACTTTAAAATTGGGTTACTGTAGGAGGAATGGGGCTGCCTGGAACATCAGTTTAACGATTAGCCAATCCTGGCCGTGATGTCTTCAGTTCTTTTGAAGATGCCAGTAACCATGTAACGAGGTTACAGACAATATATCTCTTGATGCAAGAAGAGGTTCGCATACTTCTACAGAAAAGTAAATTGGAAATTGTGAATGTGATGCTCAAGGTTACCATTCCTGTCATTTTGTTTCTTCCAATTATAAATCTCTCTCCCGACTACCAGTTTTTTATGGAAACTCATTTTATGATAGAGACCAGCAGATCTAAAAATAGCTTAATTAATTTCGAAATAATGTATCCACTAGTCTAATTTAAACCTTGTTAAGTTGTGTTACATACGTTTGCGTAGTTATTCCTATCCATCTATTGGATCAATATTCTAAATAATTTGAAGATCCAAATACAAAATATTCGCGTGATTTTCTTTTTTTGTAAAATAAATTGCTAACGAAAAATTTCAAAATAATCAGCTTTATATCCCCCGGAGAACCTTAGACACCCCCCCAATTTTACTGGCATACATATATTATTATAATCAGATAATCGTGCGATCTTTGTTGAGCTACGTCTATCTTGTGGGCCGATGCCACAGTGGATGAAGGTTCCTACCCTTAGGGTATCACCAGACCAGTGAGTCAGCAAATAGACATGTTAATTCTGTTAACATGAAATATCATTGATAATATATGTTCTTTTACATTTTTTGTCAGTTTACGGTTGATGAATGGATATCATTACTTGGCACAACTTTTTGGGGAGTATTCGGTTTTCATGTTCTTCATATCGCATTTTGTTTTGCCTTACAACTGTTTTGATTCAAGCGTCAACATGGTCACTATTGGCATGATTGAATCTTATGTTAACAAAGCACGCGCCTATTTTACAAATTTTAAGCCTGGTATCTTTTATGAATTTTTACAATCAATGTACATGTATAAATGTACGACGTGACTGGAGCTGCCAGACACTTATTTTCACATCCCTACTTCACATGGATTTCAAAAGTTCATAAGGTTTGCAATGAAAGGACTATATGTAAGGTTTCAATCAAATGAAAGATGGATTCTCTGATATATATATATATATATATACTTGTCGTCTAGGAAGTAGCACCTCACTAACATAAATAATGTACCGCCAATTGTTCATTAGTGTGGCTCTCGCTAGACGATTCACTTGTACAAATGTTTTAGTGTCCCATCTGTCTTTGGAACACTTTCAGACCAGCATTTGTTGTCAACTACTGATACCTAAAACGACAGTTGCCTTTCTTCATTACTATAAGGTCCTTAGAATTTCTTATTTTTCTTCTCTTTTCTGTCCTTACAAGTTACAAAGATAATCTCTTGTTTTGTGACAATCGCCATGCTCCATCTTAATTCCCTATTCTAGTGAATAGAAGTGGAAGCTCCTACTATCAGTATACCTCTAGTCTTTAATGGATACCTTGTTGCAATCAGTTTGAATCACAAATTGCACACATAACTTTCTGTAATACAGTCACATCAACATGTATGTGCAATGGATGAAAGGGCTGTTCAATTACATCCTTCCATCCTATCGAGTTTTTTTATGAAATCGTTGCAAGACCATTTGTATATCTCCAGCTTAACAAAAGCATGCATGATTTCCAAATGAACTTCAATATCTTCATGTTTTACAGACACTTCGTCTTTTCACAGGATAGAATTTTCTTTTTCGTTTGGACAAAGCTGCAAAACCATATATATATATTATATATTTCCATGCTTTGCTAAATTGCAGCTGTAAGGTCTCTTCAGATAGACATGATAAAAAGAAAATTCTGGTAAAACAGCAAGTTGTACTACAGGAGCAATCTGACTAACTTCATGTGCTGTTCATTTTTCAAAATTGTTAATTGTATCATGCGTACCAAAGAATATTGATCTAAACAGTCACTGTCATGAGTGTTCAAAAGTTAGCTGAAATATTTCTATGTTTCTTTTCAGAAAATGTTTGACACAAATTTACTAGCAACATAAGCAAAGGTTTCAGATAGGCTGTATGTAGAATTATCCAGATCTCTGGAGCTGAGAGAAAGTCACGGTGTCAGATAAGCTGTGTGTAGAAGTACCCATCTCTCTGGAG
Source organism: Mytilus edulis (assembly GCF_963676685.1). Taxonomy (NCBI): domain Eukaryota; kingdom Metazoa; phylum Mollusca; class Bivalvia; order Mytilida; family Mytilidae; genus Mytilus; species Mytilus edulis. The sequence goes on along the minus strand of NC_092349.1, from coordinate 55,627,699 downwards.
TTGAGAGAAGGTCACGGTTTCAGATAAGCTGTATGTAGAAGTATCCATCTCTCTGGAGCTGAGTGCAGGTCGCGGTTTCAGATAGGCTGTATGTAGAAGTATCAATCTCTCTGGAACTGAGTGAACGCCACGGTTTCAGATAGGCTGTATGAAGAAGTATCCATCTTTATAGAGCTGAGTGAAGGTCACGGTTTCAGATCTATAGGCTGTATGAAAAAGTATCCATCTCTCTGGAGCTGAGTGAAGGTCACGGTTTCACATAGGCTGTATGTAGAAGTATCCATCTCTCTGGAGCTGAGTGAAGGTCCCGGTTTCAGATAGGCTGTATGAACTATGGAGAAGTATCCATCTCTCTTGAGCTGAGTGAAGGTCGTGGTTTCAGATAGGCTGTATGAACTATGGAGAAGTATCCATCTCTCTGAAGCTGAGTGAAGGTCACGGTTTCAGATAGGCTGTATGTAGAAGTATCCATCTCTCTGGAGCTGAGTGAAAGTCACGGTTTCAGATAGGCTGTATGATGAAGTATCCATCTCTCTAGAGCTGACTGAAGGTCACGGTTTCAGATGTATGTAGACGTATCCATCTGTCTGGAGCTGAGTGAAGGTCATGGTTTCAAATAGGCTGTATGTAGAAGTATCCATCTCCCTGGAGCTGAGTGAAGGTCACGGTTTCAGATAGGCTGTATGTAGAAGTATCCATCTCTCTGGAGCTGAGTGAAGGTCGTGGTTTCAGATAGGCTGTATAAACTATGCAAATAAATAAAAAAAATCCTACCTATCCAACCCTTCAAGGTAATAGGTATGGATAAGTAACATCAAACAAATAATTTACTAATTTACTAAGAGTTTCCCAAATTTCTACCAAGATATGCTGGGTTCGTACTAATTTTTTTTCCCTCACAGTATTTTTCGTACAAGAACACATATGTGTTAAAATATTTTAAAATAACCTTTTCTATCAATTTTTTGTAGTCATTTTGTCTCATCTTTAACATTGAGCTAAATCATTCTTTAAGCATCCAGGTACACACATGGAGTTTTTAATTATGGATTTCAGTAAAGATTAAAACACCTTCTGACAATGAAATACAATTAATTCAGTTGAAAATGACCATCTGTGTAGTTTTTTCTCATCCGAATAATCATAATTTTACATTTTATAATAAGATGACAAACGAAAGTGTTGTCAAAAACTCAAGGTACAATTCATTTTTGCATTCATTTGTGAGATCTCAATAAACATGCAGTCCTTTTTTAAAGACAAAATAATTTCCAAAAATTTTCAAATTATTCAAGGTTTGGAAGACCTTCAATTAAGTTTAATTTACCACTTTTTCCATATTATTTTTAGTTTGCTTACAATTTTCTATTTAAATGTGTTACAGTCAACAGTACAATAGTAATTCAAATGTTGTAATGCATCATTTGTATCCAAAAGAAATGAGAGCTGCTACTAGCACATGTAGGCGCGATTCAACAAGTCTTACTGGGCAAATAATAGGTTTAAGATCTCTTACAATATTCATTAATATAGAAGTTCTTGTTTTGTGGTCAGCACTATAGTCAATGTGTATTGTCGTGCTTTTTGCTCTTTATTCAAAGTATCAGAAAACAAGACATCAAAAAAAAAAAAATATATAAGAAATCACAAAAAATAATGAGCTCCGAGGAAAATTCAAAACTGAAAGGCCATAATCAAATGGCCAAACACATCAAACGACTGGACAACAACTGTCATATTCCCGACTTAGTACAGGCATTTACAAATGTAGAAAATGGTGGATTGAACCGGGTGTTATCGCGCTAAACCTCTCACTTGTATGACACATACAGTCGCATCAAATTCAATTATAAGCGCACATACACTTCTGTTTATCGCTGTTGATATCTTGAGATACTTTCTCAATATATGTATTATGTTCCGTATACTACAATAAGAGAAATGAGTGACAACAAAATAATTTCCTAATAAATTTGAAATTTAAATTCAAATGTCCATTACCTGGATTTTCAAAGTTTTGGCACTTTATAAAGGTTAACAAGTCACTGTCACGCTGTTGATATGAAAGCATTATGTGTAACAGCGTGACCCTTATTAAAACTGTGAGGAAAGCCTTTTATCACTGACCGTGTGGTTTGTGCTTTGCTCATTGTTGAAGGCCGTATTGTGACCTATAGCTGTTAATTTTTATGTCATTTGGTCTGCTGTGAAGAGTTGTCTCATTGGCAATCCTACCGCATATCTTTTATTTGTATATGTATGACGAGAAAAGCTCACTAACAAAATATCATGCTCTCGTTATTTCGACATAATGAGCAATACGGACAACTTATAAGGTATATTTTACACAAAACAAAATTACATTTTTAAGGAAGCAAATAGTTAAAACAGATATCTACTCAAAATCAGATTCGTACATAACAAGAAACAAGACAATATGTATGCTGTGATGAAAATTCATCATAATATGTATTTAAACATGAACGGCTTTTTATGTTCTCGGGACTGCTAAATAGCAGAATTATTTTCAATGCTGCATAAACCAGATTTTACAAATGCTTCACCAAGAATTTCTTGAGAGAATGCTTTGTTGTATGCTTCACATGCCACATCACAAAAACAAATTTGTTCATTGGAATGAATTTTTCTAAGACAAAGTTCGTCATAACATTCCTGAAGCTGAGCACTACAGCATTGTTCTATTGGGCTGAGACTCGTATCGCAATTAGCAGGTATAAACAGTGTTAAAATGTTATTGTCTTTAGTAAAACCAATCAATTCAACGCAAAGGTGCGACTTAAATCCATCTAAAATCAATAGCACAGATTCGTTTGTGCGTTCTGGTAAAAACTTGATAAAATGGTTTTTCATGTAGTCCACAAATACAAAACTAGTGTAACCATTCTCCGACACAACAGTTGGGATATTATTCATGCTGTTTACGGCATTATCGTGAGTTTCTTGTTCTTGGAATATGAAATATGGAGGAATAGCGATTCCAGACGCACTTCCACATCCAATCACTCCTATACTTTGAGATTCTTTGGTTTTGATAACTGATACATGCAAATTGAACACGAAATTTGGTTTAAAAGTAAAATCGTGTCTATCTAATAAATCTCCAAACTCTTTAAAAAATCTGTCTTTATTCTCAGCTGCCGCGGCCAATATATTACGCTTTCTAGGTCTTTTAGTATATAGCATTTGCAATTCTGGCCAGCGATTGAAGAATCCACGGTACCATTTGAGAGTCAGATGTTGATCACTGGTTCTCTTTTCCGTCAGAACACAATAATCTGTGGCGATATCTGTAATCTCTTTACACGAATAAAAATAACCACATTTTGCCATACGACTGACCTCATCTGCTAATTTGTTCTCTTCTTCTTTAGTGAACAAAGTTCCTCGACCGATATTCTCACAATCTATACTCCTTTTCCCGTCTAATCGATCTCGGAGTGTTTCCCGGGGAATACCATAAAGTCTACAGGCGGTAAGCACTGGTATATCTCCATCTATTACGGCATAATAAGCATCTCTTAAGGCTTGGTGGTGATACTGCCTATTCTTTCTTTTAGCTTTTGGAGTATCAAATAAATCCTGAAAAATAGAGGCAAAAGATACGATGGGGACAATAAAAACAAGAAAAATACCATCAAACACGACTACATCCTTCACGGCCACACTCTAGAATCTGTCTCCTCCGCAAAATATCACAGCAATCAGACTTAAAATGGACACAGCATACAAACAACATGGCTTTCTAAAAAGAAATCTGAAAACATCCATTACAAACATTAAGTCTCAGGTAATCTAGCACTTGTCCGACCTAAACTAGAATATGCTTGTTCGGTTTGGAACCCTCATACTGCTGAACAATGCAATAAACTTGAGATGGGTCAACGTCAGGCTGCTAGATATGCCTGTAATCGTTATCACAACACCAGTAGCGTTACAGACATGCTCAATACTCTAAATTGGCCTACATTACAACAACGCAGACTTAAAATAAGACTTATAATGTTTTATAAAATTGTACCATCAACATTACTCATACAAACAGACAAGAGAATCCGACAATTTCATCCACAAACTTTCAGACACATACTTACATTTAAAGATTAATTGTTACAAATATTCATTTTTTCCGTATACTATTACACAATGGAATGTACGCTACCTCCAAAGGTAGTACTTTCTCCCACTCTAAATATTTTTAGAGAACAGTTGACACCTACTGTTCTCTACAATATAGAACAGTAAACCTAGGTAGTTATGTAAATAGTTTTAACCACATGTCATGTTAGTATTTGTTTATTTTTTGGCACTTTTATTTTGTAAATATTTATTTATTATTATCCTACGCATGCGCAGCAGTTAGTAATCATCAAAAATCTGATGGATAACTGGATACTATAAGAAGAAGAAGAGCTTTGTCTAAATTGTGGGTCGATGCCACAGTGGATGAAGGTTAATTACTACCCGTAGGGTATCACCAGACCAGTGAGTCAGCAAATATACATGTTAATTTTATTTACATGAAATATCATTGATAATATATGTTCATTTTACATTTTTTGTCAGTTTACGGTTGATGAATGGATATCATTACTTGGTACAACTTTTTGGGGGCTATTCGGTTTTCATGCTCGTCATATCGCATTTTGCTTACCCTTCCAAAGTTCTGCTTTGATTCAAGCATCAACATGGTCACTATTGGCATGATTGAATCTTATGTTAACAAAGCACGTGTCTAGTTTACAAAATTTAAGCCTGGTATCTTTTATAAATTTTTAAAATTAATGTACATGTATAAGTGTACTACGTGACTGGAGCTTTCAGATACTTATTTTCACATCCCTACTTTACCTAGATTTCAAAAGTTCATGAGGTTTGCAATGAAAGGACTATATGTCAGGTTTCAATCAAATGAAATATGGATTCTCTGATATATATACCTATCGTCTAGGAAGTAGCACCTCACTAACATAAATAATGTGCCGGCAATTTTTCCTTAGTGTGGCTCCCACTAGACGATTCACTTTTACAAATGTTTTAGTGTCACATCTGTCTTTGAAACACTTTCAGACTAGCATTTGTTGTCAACTACTGACACCTAAAACGACAGTTGCCTTTCTTCATTACTATAAGGTCCTTGTCATTTCTTATTTTTCTTATCTTTTCTGTCTTTTCAAGTTACAAAGATAATCTCTTGTTTTGTGACAATCGCCATGCTCCATCTTAATTCCATATTCTAGTGAATATGAAGTGGAAGCTCATACTAGCAGTATACCTCTAGTCTTTATTTGGATACCTTGTTGGAATCAGTTTGAATCACAAATTGCACACATAACTTTCTGTAATACAGTCACATCAACATGTATCTGCAATGGATGAAAGGGCTGTTCAATTACATCTCTCCATCCTATCGCCTTTTTCATGTAAACATTGCAAGACCATTTGTATATCTCCAGCTTAACAAAGACATGCATGATTTCCAAATGAACTTCAATATCTTCATGTTTTACGGACACTTCGTCTTTTCACAGGATAGAATTTTCATTTTCGTTTGGACAAAGTTGGAAAACAATATATATATTCATCCTTTGCTAAATTGCAGCTGTAAGGTCTCTTCAGATAGATATGATAAAAAGAAAAGTCTGGTAAAACAGCAAGTTGTACTACAGGAGCAATCTGGCTAACTTCATGTGCTGTTTATTTTTCAAACTTATTAATCGTATCATGCATACCAAGGAATATTGATCTAAACAGTCACTGTCATGAGTGTTCAAAAGTTAGCTGAAAAATTTCTATGTTTCTTTTAAGAAAATGTTTGACACAAATTTACTAGCAACATAAGTACAGGCTTCAAATAAGCTGTATGTAGAAGTATCCATCTCTCTGGAGCTGAATGAAGGTCACGGTTTTAGATAAGCTGTGTGTAGAAGTATCCATCTCTCTGGAGCTGAGTGAAGGTCACGGTTTCTCTCTGGAGCTGAGTGAAGGTCATGGTTTCAGATATTAAAGCTGTGTGTAGAAGTATCCATCTCTCTGGAGCTGAGTGAAGGTCACGGTTTCAGATAAGCTGTGTGTAGAATTATCCATCTCTCTGGAGCTTAGTGAAGGTCATGGTTTCAGATAAGCTGTGTGTAGAAGTATCCATCTCTCTGGATCTGAGTGGAGGTCACGGTTTCAGATAAAGCTGTACAAAATGTATGTAGAAGTATCCATCTTTCTGGAGCTGAGTGAAGGTCATGATTTCAGAGAAAATTATTTTTTAAGTTTTTTTTTTTTTAATATAAGTTGTGAATGTTTACTACATGTACTAGGGCGCGTGTCTATACATTTTTAAGTGCCTGTCATATATATGCCGGGATAGATTTGAACAAGACAATTTAAGTTAAAAGTATTCCTTATAATGAGATACACATAATTATTAACAAAAACGCACCATGTACACTGACTAGTCTAAAAGTTGGGATTTCATTAATGAGCATAAAAAGTATATAAGCAAGATATGAAAACAGGGAATTAAAATAAAATAACATAAAAAATGAATAATGTTAATATAAAAAGAAGCTGTGGTATGACATGTATGAGGCATCACTCCACAAGAGACCAAATGACACAGAAATTAACAACCATAGATCACTGTACAGCCTTCAACAATGACCTTGCTTTACAGTCAAAGAGAACAATAGAGTACATACACATGTATGATTTAACTGGGGTATTATTTTCTGACTCCAAGGTGAAATGTTCCCTCAAGAGTATCTGGTCGTGGTTAAAACCCTGTTCATATCAAACCACTATTTGATCTTATTACTACTAGTAATCAGAGAAACAGCAAATTTATACATGTTTTCTTCCAGAATATATTTGCATTTAAGTTGCTGATGAACGTAAAACAGCTATCCATTTCCATCATCCGGACTCCAAACTGACTTGAGTTATTTCATTGGCAATCACACCACACCTTCTTTTTCATATTGTCAGGACTCCCATTTTTACTTGGTAAAATTCATGGGAGTCTCTTAAACATATACATGATATATATGCATACATGTATGTTAAAACTTTGAGAACCCTGCATTTTTGTATTTTATGGCTTTCATTGTAAAATTTACTCATTTTCCTGTTTTTGTATTTTTCTCTTAGTAGATGTACATGTAGACTTCTAATACGTTCAGGTATTTCACATCCAATTTGTTATGGTAATATTCTTTATAAAGCACAAAGGTGTCAGTATTCACCCCAGAAACTTACAAAACCTTTGAATAGACTTATTAAGAAGGGATATAATTACGATACTGTTGTCAAGTCATTAAAGATTGCATATTTTGGCGTTAATATTGAGTCACTGATAAGGTCTTTGCATCGGAACTAAACACATTATTTTTAAAAACAGTTGTTGGCATGACACGGGTTATGTTCTTCTCATATATGTTATGATGGTATGATACTAAACCCCTAACGGGAAGGATTGTGCCTGATGTTCATATGATGAAATCATAATCTTTCAGTCAGTTTAATTGAAGTCTGGAGCTGGCATGTCAGTTAACTGCTAGTAGTCTGTTGTTATTTATGTATTATTGTCATTTTGTTTATTTTCTTTGGTTACATCTTCTGACATCAGACTCGGATTTCTCTGGAACTGAATTTTAATGTGCGTATTGTTATGCGTTTACTTTACTACATTGGTTAGAGGTATAGGGGGAGGGTTGAGATCTCACAAACATGTTTAACCCCGCCGCATTTTTGCGCCTGTCCCAAGTCAGGAGCCTCTGGCCTTTGTTAGTCTTGTATTACTTTAATTTTAGTTTCTTGTGTACAATTTGGAAATTAGTATGGCATTCATTATCACTGGACTAGTATATATTTGTTTAGGGGCCAGCTGAAGGACACCTCCGGGTGCGGGAATTTCTCGCTACATTGAAGACCTGTTGGTGACCCTCTGCTGTTGTTTTTTATTTGGTCGGGTTGTTGTCTCTTTGACACATTCCCCATTTCCATTCTCAATTTTTTTTTACATGGTAACCCAGCAATTACTTTTATTCCAGTTAAATGTCACTTGTAAACATATGTACATATTACACAATGTGGTATGAGTGCCAATGAGAAAACTTTTTTTGAAAGTCTCAATTTGTAAATGTAAACCATTATAGGTCATAGTACAGTCTTAAACACAGAGCCTGGGCTCACACTGCTTTATTTACATTTTAACATGTTTAATTTGTTTTTAAACATGTTCATCTTTTCTATTAATTCTATATTGTGTAATTAAAATTTATTTGTTTGTTGTATATACATGATATACAAATGATATATATGTGTATGTCTTTTGGATGGAGTAGAGCAATTTCAATTGATATTCAATAGACAATAGTGCATGTACTGATGTAGTGTCTTCTCACGTTGTCATGTGACATTTATTTCAAGTTAGGATGAAGGTTGACTCCTGTTTACATGTTTGTAAACCAGATGCGTTGATATGTACCTGTCACAAGTCAGAAGTCTGTTTTTTCTATGTTTACTAGTTGCCATTTGTTGGTGTGGTTCATTATTCATTAGTGTTTCTCATTTCTCGTTTTTTTTTATATAGATTTGAACGTTGGTTTTCCTATTTGAATCGTTTTACACTAGTCATTCTGTGGTCTTTTATAGCTTGCTGTTCATGGGTAAGCCAAGTATCTGTGTTGAAGGTGGTACTTTCACCTTAAACTGTTAATTTTTAATACATTGAGACTTGGATGGAGAATTGTATCATTGGCGCTCATACCACACCTTCGTATTTATCTCAACAAATTAATATTTGGAACATGTGGAATGTTGGAAATCAAAATTCAAGAAACAAAACAAGTTTGATCATACTTTTTTTCAGTGTGGTAATAATCATGTATTCATATTGAAGTAAATTACCTTTGTTTCCTTCTTTCCCTTTCGTCCTCTTTTCTTCTTTTCTCCATTTGTCTGGGAATCTCCTCCAGTAAACAGGCTTACACAACCTTTACATATGTACTGTCCATTCTTTTCCACTGCATCTTCTGATACTTTCTGACAAAGTTGACATGATTCCTGTTGCATTCCATCTTTACCTGATCTTCTCATGTCTGTGCTTGATAAGTTTTCATCTATATCTGACAACTCAATACATGCTGAATCAGTACTGGTTGACAGGTTTTTAGCTATATTCAACAACTCTGTTGTATTGTCTGCTTCATATGTGTGATCACTTTGTACAGGACTATTTGAAACATTTTTTGGAGATATCTTGACAAGTTTTGTCTGGGGTTGGAAAATATTTGGACTTGTTTGAACAACATTAAGTGTCTGCTTTGAAACTTTTGCCTGCTTTTTTGGAATGCAATCATCAGAATGTGTGGCCTCTGTATTGTTTTTTCTTTTAGTTTTTTCATTTGTATCCAATTTTATAACCATGATCCTATTTCTCCGTGGACTTTCTACACCAGATTGAGAAAATATATCTTTGGTTTTTAAACTATTGTCTACTATTTTTTCCATAATAATATTCGATTTCTGTACCTTTACAGGTACTTTAAATGGAGCAAAAGATGAGTCTTTGGCCATTTCTACTTCATAAAATATACGATTCATATTATTGCTTCTTCCACCTTTATCAAATTCTCGTTTTAAATTTGGATCATTATCAACAACACTTTGAATAGTAGTTGCAAATACTTTAACATTCAAAAATGTGCAGAGTTTCAAAGTATCAATTGCTCGATCATGACACAATGTCAAATTTCCTGTATAAAGAGCTTGTACAAAATCATAAACAGTTTTCAATGAGTAATCTTTCAAGAAAACTTGACATTGGGAACTAGAACTGGTATCTGCTGAAAGTTGCTGCTGAAGGTAAGCACTGCCACATGCCATTAGTACCAGTTTATGTACAAAGACTACCCCATCTTTACACACAAGCCATACATCACACAACACACCTGTCTGTTGTAACTGGTACATGTGTTTTGATAGATCTTGAGAGTATTCAGGAATGGTGATATCATAATCCATCATGGACACTGCTCCCTAAAAAAAAATGTGTGTTCGTTAATATTTTCAGATAAAAGCTCAATAGATTATAGAGCTTATGTTTATATGTCTGTGTTTTTATAAACTTGAAAGTGGTCTAATTAGTTTAAGGAGGATTGAGGGTACAAAAATTTCAGCAAAAATTAAAAAAAAAAAAATTTCATTACAAATTTTAATTATTACACTGTTGCAATGTATTGGTTGCTACTTTATGATATGGTACAAAAATCAATCAAACAAATCAATTCGTTTTGGCCCCAGATGACTTTTAAAATGTTTAAACCATTGAAAAAGCTCCTAATTATCTCCCTTTGGTCCAAAAATGTCATTTTTTGGCATTAAAAATCAAAATAACGTTTTTTAGCTCATCAGTGACCTGTATTTTTTTTTAAATCAAATGAGCTGTACATGTACATGTACTTAAACTAAACAATTGTAAAATTTAAGCAATTCTGTAATTTAGTCCTTTTTTATTTCCATATTACCAATTACCTATATATTTCTCCTATTAGTTCAACAGAAAAAAAGTACCTATATGTGAGCTTAATCAAATGGGGACCCCATTTTTTTTTATTTTTCTATTACATGTATTAAGACTATATATAAAGTTCTTTGATAGAAAAAAATAGCAAAATCCTATATTTAAAAAAAAAACATTTATTATTTTACCCTTGAGCCCCTTTAAGCTGTTATTGATAGGATACCTCTTATTAAATCAAAATATTTTTTTTAAATTAATAAAATTAATTAATATATAATTAAGATCGACTTGCATGAGTCAGGTATAAGTTGATGTTTAGTTTCAAATGATAATGATGATATATAATAGAGATATTGAACATATTGGGACTTTGGGTGATGGGAAAGGTCAGGAAAATCATTTTTCTTGACATTGTTTACTGTTGGCATCTAAAAAAATCAATTTTGAGCAGTTTTAGGATTGAATGATGTGTTGGAAGTGCAGAATAAAATTATAATTCTAAGTTCAAAGGATGTTAGAATTATATTACATGTACTATAATGAATTGAAGTATTATTTTGGGTGCAAAATGGGATAATAATACATTGTATCATCATTCAATCATTCATTGGATAAAATGGTGGCATAAAATTAATGGGTAATTGTGGTTTCTAGGATTATAATACTTAGTGGTGAAGATGTTATCTTACAGTGTACATGATGTGTATAACCAATCAGATTTGTGAATTTGTGTTTAGAATTGTTCTGAAAAGTCAATTCATGTTGTGTAGTGGATTTTCATCAAATTGTGGGTTGAGTTATTTCCCTTTGAACAGATCTAGAAATTATATCAATGCATTATATGTGTGGATCAATAATTATAGAAGTTTATAATATAATTAGTTCATAATTTGGGTGCTGCATCTTTTAACCTATTTATGTAGTAGAAAATTGATGAGGTAATTTTAATTGTTTAAATTATTAGTTTAATGTATGACACCGTTAACTGGACATGATGATTGACATCTAGGGTATACCGTATATATACATCTTATAAACATGATAAAGTGAAAATGTATTTTATATTCATGATAGTTGACTTGTATTTGTATTATAATTTAAGAAAAATTGTTTTATAGTCTCTCATAAGTCTTTCTAGAGTGGCTCTTGTTAACCATGTTAACTTGCGTTTTAAAAAGCTGTATATTTTATATATTGTAACAAGTGGTGAGACTTTAATAAAGTATTTGTCTTGTCTTGTCTATAAATGGTAATTAGGGTGGTGTAATTCATCTTTAATCAGACATATATATATACAAACATGCCTGTGCTTTTCCTAAATTTTGTAATGTACTTTTAAAAAAAATGAAAGTTTTAAAATAAAATGCAGATTGTTGTAACAAGGGTGTTTATTCTTGATCAATATTGCATGCATTTACTTATCTGAATACCCGATACCATACACTGTACAATACTAAATATAAATTAAATATAATAGGGAATAAAGATAACTTTTGTTAAAAGCATTTTGACCAGTTCAGTCCAAGTATTGGACTTTCTTTACATATTAATAACAAGGTAAACATGGTAAAGTATAGGATATTTTATATATTTATATATTATAAGTCTTTTAAGAAATTGCCTCTGATTAAAACATATCAATTTTTTGGAGGTAACAGAATAAACATGATAAATTTATAAGTTGAATTTGAAAGTTACTGTTTTACGTCTATTTGCATGCAAATTTACTGCGTCCAGTTCATAGCAGATACTATTAAGCATGCTAAGAAACTATTTCAACCAGAATATATTAGTTAAAAAGGTTGAAACGTTATTTACCATTAAAGTGTCTTAAATTCTTATTTACAATAGCTATATAATTATTACCCATTATTGACTACTGTTGTACAGTATGGGGTCTTACCACAAACTGTATTCTGGAGAGGATACATAAGCTCTAAAAACGTGCTGCAATACTAGTTGTATCTATTTCTTTTGATTTTCCATCAACATTAATGTTTAAAAAGCTTGCATGGATGACTATATTTACGAGGTTACACTATTTTCAAGCTGTGTTAATTTGTAAATGTATGAATGGCAGTCAGGGGTACTACTTGTACAAGTAATTTTTATCTACTAATTCAAGAAGAAGTAAAAAAAAATATACTTATATGAGTAAATTTGTAGGATACTTATACAAGTGAATTTTATTTACTGTTACTACATGTATAAGTAAAAAACAATTGACATAGTTATGTCCCTTAGACATTCAGATCTGTTTACTTAAATATAAGTGAAAAGGTCATCTTAATAAATCTAATCTTCATTTTCTTAAATTCATACCATTTCTTTGCTCTTATAAAATTTTAATGTTTCTGCCCATTGCAGATGTCTTCACTAATCAGTCAGAGCTCAGACATATAAACAAGTCGATTTTTGTTTTTGACTTAAAGAAGTCAAAACATGTATTTATCATAAAAATGTAATTTCAATTTTTGACCAACAAGTTAGGTCTATTTATGTTGATAAAAGAACTTAATTTTACTTGGTGGCCAAAGCACACCACCTATGAAAGCAAAAACCTGTCTGAGAGTTCACAAGGACTTGAGCTATCTATATTTAATTATCTAATTGAACATCTTTACTTAATTAACACAGATGTTTTACCTCATTAAGTGTGGTGCAGGTGGTTGCATTGTAAGGTTAATTAACATTATCTCCGATTTTTTAGACTCTCATTCATATTTTTCTTAGAAAGACAATTACAGCATTGTCTTTCAATGTTGTCATTATTTGATTACGATGCATGACCTTTTTATAAATATGCGTGGGTCTTGAAGTTAACCAATTTTGATAACTTATCGACTTGTACATGTAGGAGTCGATATTTGCAACTTTTTGCTTAATAACAATATTAGACTTATTCAAGTCATGTTTTGTCTTGCATGAAAGGGAGACAAATCCCAAAACTTACAAATTTAGACCTGTATGAGTCAAAAGCAGATTCAGACTTATTTATGTCTGAGCTCTGACTGCTAATCCTTTAAGTGTAATTTCATGGACAATGGAAATCCCATTTATCTTCAGAACACTGGTCATTTATAACATTTAATAGCCTCAAAGGAGCAATTTTTGAAGGCTTTGCGCAAATACATGTACATGTACTTCAGATATTTGAGCAATCAGTTTCTTTGTTGAATTAATATATGAAAAAATATGAGCTAACCTGGGAAAAATCATTAAACATGTTAAAGGCATGATTATACAGATCTCAAAACTTGAGAATTTTGGTGGGATTGAAAAAAAAAAAAAATTTAAATTAAGGGGAAATTATTTAAACATTATAAGTTACTTATATTAATATATTTTTTACTTCTTCAATTAAATAAAATTCCCTTGTACAAGTAGTACCCCTGAATGAATGCATGGTCTAGCACCTGATCATCTATCTGCTAAATTTACTGTGTGTACTGATCTTTATAATTATTGTTTCAGGATGACAATTAACATCAGGACTTCTTCATGTTTGAAGACCTAATTCTGAATGTTTACAAGGAACATTTATATAGTCTGGTCTTATTACCTGGAATAATTTAACAAATAATATTAAAAAATAGATAATTTAGAAAAATGTCAATGATTTGAGACCAAATGTTCAAGGGGTTGAAACCTCCCTTTTTTTGGATGATCAACGCAATTGAATGGGGACATACAGTTGGAACCCTCCTTTTAAAATGGCTGGATCCGCCCCTGAAAATTATATTCCAAGAAGTGAAACATCATTCAAATTACAGAATAATCATTTATTTAATTTTGGATTGTTTTGTATTCTGATAGATAAGTGGGGCTAGTTGGTACAGATTAGAAGAGTAGGGCGAGTTGGTGAAAAGTGGGGCGATTTGCCAGGAGGACGAGTTGTCTTGCTTCATTATCATTACTTGAAGGCAATAGTTAGAATTGAATATTATGTTATGACACCAGGCACTTGTTTTCTGTACATGACAATCTACTATCCCTATATATGACTTGCTCATAATAGAGAGATGGCAGATTTTGCCATGATTAGATAACAAGTGCCTGTGTTTTGGCGTCACGGAAGTGACAATTTTAGGGTGTAGTTAGGTCAGTCCACAGATTTGTCGTTCAATAAAACAAAGATTACCGTTGTTTTACTTAAACAACAACTACAATATGCGTGTATAATAAATTCATGTTTACCTGTTTAAACTAAACTGACTGCTATGTGTAACCCTTTCACTTTAACAATGTTTAAAACCAACTTCTATGTTTCGTCCATAGGCGAGGGCAAGGTCTTCGTGTATCAAATTGCGCCATAAGCAATAGTGTCCCTGACCAGATTGCTTCCAAGTATGGAGGCAAAAGATACGTGTACAAACCACTCAAAAGTTTAATTCACAACGCACCACAACGAATTGGCAATAAACCAAAAAAATGTTAGATCCAACATAACCATGCAATATATTATTAAAATAACTGATTAACACTAACGGTCTGGGTTCCGCGGTAACAAGGACTCTACTATAACTCATTTAATTATATTATATGATGAAATTTACGGTGAAAAATCCTGACATGCAAAGGGAACGATATTCGATTTATTTTGTGGTGTGTGCCAATAGCATTGCGATCGGGTTTGGCATATGATACCGTTTAAATTTGTTTATAAATATAAATATGGGATAAAGGTTAATTTGTTTCACTGGTTCAAAGGTTATCTTTCTAATAGACAACAAAAGGTTAGAGTAACTTAGATGGTCCATCTTGTGTCTTTTTCTGTCTTTGTTGTTTGTAAATGACAAAGAAGATGTAAGTTAAAAGCTAAATAGATAAGTTTTCAGATGATATATTATGGATTTTTGTAAAACTGAAATTGATTGGCAGTAATTGGAACTGAAAACTTAATTTTGCCTTTCTTATACCCATTTTGGAATATGGCACATAATCTGGGATAACTGAACAAAAGAAGAATCAGATCTTATTGATTCTGTACATCTATCTGTGGTGCTAAAATGGTATCTGGACTTCGAAAGGAAACACCTAGCTATGATATAGATGGCAATTATATACACGGAACTAGGTTTGGGATTGCCTCTGGAATAGGTGACAGAAATTAAATTATTGTTTCTTCATATCCATAAAACCGTTTCATTCCCCCCCCCCTTATTCCATTGCTGCTAATGTCTTGTCGTATGCAAACACTAGTGTCCAAATGGTGTAAGAAATAAAAAATAGTAAAGAAGTCTTAATATAAGTGTCGAACCACAGACTATGAGAACAGTCAGAATTATTCCACATACTCTTGAAAGTGGAATTAACTTGTCATGATGTAGAATAAAAAATATAATAAACTTTTAAGGATTCAAAATAAAGCTTTTCTTTTCCACTGTCTCATGGAAAATTGACATAATTCACTACCAGTTGAGAAATGCGTGTGGCGACCCGACAGAAAATAAACAGTTTCATTTCTTTTATGTTTGCCCATTTAACATATATCAGATATGGGCTCTTTCAAAAACTGAGGATATCTAACAAAAGCAACCTTGATGTCCTACTACATGACTACCGCGTGTTGCTCAGATCTAAATATTGATGAAAACACAGAGATAAACAAACTAGTACGCATTATATTCATAAGATAAGATAAGAAATTATTTTGATTCGGCATAAGTACAAATAAGTAACACAAGCTCTAAGGAGCTTTTGACCGATTATAAAAACATATAAATAACATAAAAACAGTGCATTTAGACATATAAAACAACCTGTAATACAAAGTTGAAATCTCACATACATATAGCATGCAATAAAAATAAGCAACACATTTTCGAATGAAGTAAAAACATGCTAGACCAGAGCAATCAAAAATAGCATAAATAATAAAGCATTATGGTGACATCCCATTAGTCCGACAACCATTATTCCGACAGCCCATTACTCCAACAGCCCACTATTCCGACAACCCATTACTCCGACAGCCCATTATTCCGACAGCTCATTATTCCGACAATGCATTTTTCTTATATATGTATGGATACATTTTCTCTAAAAAGACCAACTTCTTTCTCTATAATATTTGTGGTTGTCCGTTTTGATTCCAATTATTCTTTCCATGCGGGATATTTGTCTCAGTATATTGGAGTTGATACACATGATTATTGCAACCGCTCAGTCCTTACCCACGTCCATTTTTCGTTTTACGTGTCTGGGTATTTTATTTGTCTTTATATTTCGTCGTTTGTGTACGTGTCAACTGTCAGTCTGTGCTGATCTTGATCGCTGTATTTTTGTGTGTCTTGATCTACCTTCTTTCACTAGATCTTCGGTTTCCCCCTTTCGCGTATCAGGGGAGTGAGGTTTCATCAGTATTAACTGTATCAGTGTTGGATAACACTATATATAGCTTCCTGCCCCCTTTTGGTCGCAACACTTTCTTCCCCTTGTATCTGGCACTCATCAGAGTTTTATTTAAATTAATTTTGTCGCAGAAATAAGGGACTAATGTAATGTCAGTCAAAATGAGAAAAACAAGGAGACAAATACATGTCCAGATCCTTAAAAATAAGATGACAAATAGGACGAAATATATATGTGCTCAGAAAAGATGAGCAATACGGTATCATGTTCGGGAATGTGAATCCACGAAATACGGAGACAGTAGGCTACACAGCACTTCCAATAGCAATCGATCAGACATAGTCTGAAAGATGACACTCAATATATTTGTAGGGATACCGATTTTATATCCCGAGCTTATTTTAAAATCTAGAAAAATATGCCTCTTTTAAAATGGTTGGTGGAGATGCAGGAGTCAGCAGGACTGGTGATTTACAACAAAACTTATTACGGAAAACAAATAAGACGGACATGAACATTTCGGCAACTTCTATCTAAATATTCATAAGGAAAAGTGATATCGGGTTAGTGACTGTATATGACATAGAAATATACAGTCAACGCATTTTGACTTCTCAAATAGAACGAGTGCAGTATATATAAAAGCCAATAACAACTAGTAAAAAATCTAAGACAATGTCACGGTGACATTCTTGTCCCGCTTGTTTCTTTGTGAAATTGTCTAAATAAATTGTAAAAACTTAGTACATTATGTGTTTTGTGGCAACTTGACATTTATTTTTTATTTAAAGATTGTTTTCAAGAAGAAAAATATTTAGATATCATTGATTTTAAGAAAGGTAACCAGTACTTACCCATTACATGAAAAATTGAAAATGCCAGATACTCATAAAATCGTATTGTACAGCTGATCAAGTTGAGGATGAACGTCATTTTGCAATCGAATGCGCACTTCCTAATAGTTTGAGGGAGGAACTCTTTCAGCATATTTCTAGCACATGTCATAACTTTAAAAAGTTAGATAAATATGATAAATCTTCGATGTTAACACAAGAAAACTTTACTATTAGGGGGGGGGGGGGGGGGGGGAATGATGATTATATTGTTAGTTTTGAATTATGTAGTACATGTCTTGATACTGACTGTTATTTGATATTAATGTGATAGTTTTTTCTATTTTGTCATTGGCTCCGATTGTGACTGAGGCTTATGGTGCTATAAAGATTATTATATCATAGTAGTATTGTAATGTCTTAATAATAAATTGAGAATAGAAATGGGGAATGTGTCAAAGAGACAACAACCCGACCATAGAACAGACAACAACAGAAGGTCACCACTAGGTCTTAAATGCAGCGAGAAATTCTCGCACCCGGAGGCGTCCTTCAGCTGGCCCCTTAATAAATATATATACTAGTTCAGTGATAATGAACGCCATACTAAACTCCAAATTATACACAAGAAACTAAAATTAAAAATAATACAAGACTAACAAAGGCCAGAGGCTCCTGACTTGGGACAGGCGCAAAAATGCGGCGGGGTTAAACATGTTTATGAGATCTCAACCCTCCCCCTATACCTTTAGACAATGTAGAAAAGTAAATGAATACGCACATTAAAATTCAGTTCAAGAGAACAAGTCTGATGTCAGAAGATGTTACAAAAGAAAATAAACAAAATGACAAAAATACATAAATAACAACAGACTACTACTACATATTATTGTGAGGCAGGCAGTCAAAAGCCTTAGACTTATGTACTGGTTTTTATCAAGAGCTTCAAGCGAGTCTTCTAACACTCTGAGAAGTGTGGTCTGACATCCATGTCCACCTCTAAATGCACACAAAAATGGATTAAATATTCTATTAAAATAATCAGTTAATTGAATTTCATATTTTTTCAAAGATTTTAGAAAATATGGGTAAGACACTAACTGGTATATAATTTGTTTTTAATAATGTGTCACTCTTTTTATGAAGGGGGGGTCACTTGGGCTTCTTTAAGTTTATCAGGGAAACAGTTATTTTCAATTGACAAATTTACAAGAGTTTTCAGCTGTGGTGCAATATAAGATTTACAATTTTTTACTATTTTTGCTGGAATATCATCAGCTCCTGTAGCCTTCTTTATTGTTCATTTTATTTTGAAAAAATCTTCATTATCTTTAGATACTTTTTTAAATTCAAAATCAGGATCATGCTTTCTGTTATTTAAATTTCTTTTATACTTGGGTGATTCGAGGGGTCATATACCACATCTGCAGAGGCGGATTTAGGGGGGGGGGCAGGGGGGCCCCCTTTTTGGGAAAAAAATTGGTTGCTTATATAGGGAATCACTGAAGCGTGACCGGAGAGGGCCCCCTCTTAGGCAGTCAGTGGGCCCCCACTTATGAAAATTTCTGGGTCCGCCAGTGATCTGCTCCAATTTTGTCTGCTACTGTGGCATGTGTGGAGAAAAAATTATTAAATACATTTGAAACTTCATTTGAACAATTTACAATTTTGTCATTTTCACATAATAAAATTTTTTGCTCTCCACAGATCCCCTTTTTTGAGAAAAATGGTTTGACTGTTTTCCAAAAATCGCAAGATTTTGACCCACCAGAGCAACGTTCTAAAAAGTATACTTGTTACCAAATTTCTTTGTTTTCTAAATTTCTCCCAATTTTTGTCACTCCGATTTTGAGTATATTGTGAATAAAGCATTTGTTTCTATATATGGCCCCTCATGAACCTGAAAGATTTTTATACTATCTGATTTCAAATATTTTATGCCAAGTTGAAAATGAGTCTATAATCATAGTGTACTTTGTACCCGCACTCTTTATGAAATAATAATAATACCTGTGTCAAAAAAAAAAACCAGGAAATTGATAGTCTTTGTAGCAAGATGGTTTGCTAATTTACTTACGTTTTGCCGGAGACGTATTCCGTATATAGACATAGGAAAATGTGTACATGTATATATATGTCTCTGCCGTCTGGTATTACAAAACAAGGGGCATTCTAACATGACGTCCTTCAAACGCTTTGAGTACACACCCGTGGTAAAATATGAATATATTGCCAGTGCTGTTCCGATTGTACTCCCACGTCATATGCTTTTTTATGAATGAGATACCCGACGTCATAGAACAATGACGTTAGAATGTAAGCATTTTACGGGAAAATACACGCTTGTGAATCCGAAAATCATCACAAGGAAACATACACAAATGATGCTAAAATGTGGCAAAAGCCCTTTATTGTACATCATATAAGACATATAAATAAATTATCATTCAAATTCATCCAAAACTGTCTAAATACATTATTTTAAATAGTTTAAGCATGTCACTAATGCAGTTTGCTCCGTTCTTTTACGCTAGTTTATTAGTGCGTTTATTTATGGGAACGGCAAATATTTGCCTACACCTAGAGCGCTTCGATCCAAAAGAATTGCCGTATGTGTCCTATCAGAATCGAAATAATTCATGGGGGCTTGAATATATCTAGATTTTACCACGGGTTGTCCCTTTATGCCGATATTTTACCCCTCGCTATCGCTCAGGGGTAAAATATTTGTCATAAAGGGCCAACCCGTGGTAAAATCACGATATATTCAAGCCCCCATGAATTATTTCTTAAATAATTCTGATCATTTATACAAATAGAACAACTTTGTTGCAATTGTGAATGAGTAAATAAATCTGATAAGATTCCTATGAATATGTCATATACACAATTTTTGAAATAAAATATGTTTAAAATTGTAATGAATAAAATTAATTAACGTCCGTTGTTCTTCTGTTATGCTGTTTTCTTTTTGGGTCTATTTGTACGTCTAATTGATTCTATGAAGATACATACTTCTTAAGTGACGACGTCTGTACACCGGAAACTTAAGATGAAAGCAAAAGACCAAAAAATCGAGGTAGCGTCATGTCTGACCAACACAATTTATGAACTATCGTTTTGACAGTCTATACATGCTAAAACTATATAGTAAAGGGTTAGTATAGAAAAGCATATTTTTGTTCATCTGATGAGTTAAGCCTTTTTCAACAGATTTTTATAGTTCGTTCTTATGTTGTACTGTTATACCACTGTCCCAGGTTAGGGGGAGGGTTGGGATCCCGCTAACATGTTTAACCCCGCCACATTATTTATGTATGTGCCTGTCCCAAGTCAGGAGCCTGTAATTCAGTGGTTGTCGTTTGTTTATGTGTTACATATTTGTTTTTTGTTCATTTTTTTCATAAATAAGGCCGTTAGTTTTCTCGTTTGAATTGTTTTATATTTGTCTTATCGGGGCCTATTATAGCTGACTATGCGGTATGGGCTTTGCTCATTGTTGAAGGTCGTACAGTGACCTATAGTTGTTTATGTCTGTGTCTTTTTGGTCTTTTGTGGATAGTTGTCTCATTGGCAATCATACCACATCTTCTTTTTTATATTAGCTTTGAACTTGCTTTATTGTTTTATTTTAAAGACAGTGTCTACGAGACCCCATATGCGGGGATAAGTACACAGGCTGGAAGGCTTCCCAGAAACAACAAAATATAGCCTTGCCAGACATCATAATTATTTGGACTATGGCAGGGGGTAAGTCTACTGACTTGTTTTCATCTAAGACCCATGGCAAGATGTTATCGAGTTCATTAACCCTGATTACTGGCTAGAAATTTACCAACATCCACATTAGTAAGAAACGTAAATGGTTGCTAGATTTATACTGGTTTTGCATACAATTAGTCAAACCAATATATTCTTGGTGTTGGGGTCTTGACCGTTTAGTTTAAACAGGTTTATTTATAGTGGATTGGGAAACAAGTTATTACAACCAGAGACATAAGTCTCTGTTGCAACTTACATCAATTCCTTTCCACTTTACGGGTGCAAGTGCTGACTTGTAGCGGCATACTAGCATCTGAGCATGCTCTTTTTCGAAATCTACAAGGATTTTACTTGAATTGCAAGAGATAGTGCTCTCTCTTAACACAGGTCAGCCATTTATTGTTACCTTCCAACGGACTATCATCGTTTCTCAAGACCATACTTGTGACTGTCAAGGGAGAGCAGAACATTCAATCCCTGAAATTTTCTCATTGGAACAGTTATCAATGCACCAACCTCATGCCTTGGCAAAATTTATAGGTAACAAGTCATGCAAGTGAGAAAAATATATCGACACAGAGATATTGAATAATGGTACAAATTAATAAACTAAGCTTTCGCTTGAACCAGTATTTCTATCTTTCATTTATAGAAAAAATCTTACCTAGACTGTTTTCTTGGCCGAGCCATGATGAAATAACCAACCCAACAGTGAGCAGGGCGCTTATGTAAATGCTCTTTTGTTCCGACGTTGGAAAGTTCCGGGCGGAAAGAACTAACTAGCCGAAAAGTTCCAGAGGAACTTATTACCTACATGTAGTTACTTTGTTCTTCCTCTGGTTTAAAAGTTCCACCGGAACAAAGTGACTAGTTGAAAAGTTCCAACGGAACATATCAACTAGTTAAAAAGTTCCTTTTTTGCCAAATTAGTCAAAACCGGAACATGCGGAACTAACAAACTAACCTCAAAGTTCCTCTTTGTCAAATTAGTCATAACCAGAACCAACAAACTAGCCAAAAAGTTCCAACAGAACTTATCAACCAGTCACAAAGTTCCATTTGGAGAATTGATGCAAAGTAAAATAACAGAATAAGTTATAATTTATTCATACCCGTAGCCAGGGGGGTTTGGCGGACAAACCCCCCTTGAAAACAAATAAGCACTGTTAAAGTCAATGTTCTGTTTGGAATTGTGACTGTTAAAGTCCAGTTTGTGAGTCCATATAACCCCCCCTTGGAAATTCCTTGCTACGGGCCTCAGTTATTGTTATACATTAACCTGAAATTGATATTTTTAAAAGTATCCACATGAGGAGGGGGGTATTCTTCCATCTCTTCAGAGTACTATATGAATACTAAATTTGCATGATAATGCAACTTACATTGTATTCCGTTTTATGTGAGCTATGAAATACAACTTAAATTTTGCTACATGTAACTAGTTGCTCTGTTCAGCCAGAACTATTCATTTAGCTACATCATGTACATTGTTCTAGCTACTTTTTCCGGAACTTTTCGACTGCATTCGGAATAAAACAACTAGTTGGAAAGTTCCATCGGAATGAAATAACTAGTTGAAAGTTCCGCTGGAACAAAGTAACTGACGGAACACAGTGGCTGTTACACTTCCACCTACTTCATGGGAAAGTGAGTTGGGGATGTTTTGAAACACAACTACACTGTCACAATTATTTTAGTTATAGAACTTAAATAAAAGTTTGTTGCTTAGTTATCACGTTGATTCTGTTAACTTACTGTTTTATATATACGTCTTGGAATATTAAAACGGAGGGAATGTGACAACATTAATTTATGTCGTCTCAACAAATACTTTGTTATGCTGAGGACAACACATGCTTTGCAAGTCTTGAAAGCCTCCCAGGTGGAAAATACCTTGGGTTATACATAAGAATGATTAGCAAGGCGAGAACGTATAAACCAGACCACAGCAAAAGCTTCCAGATCTGTTGGATTCCTACATAGGAACCTCAGGAGTTGTCCTCAGGAAGTTAAAAGCCAAGCCTACACAACTTTAGTGAGGCCTGTCCTCGAGTATGCCAGTGCTACATGGGATCCCTACCATCAACAGCAAATCATGTTAAATTTTTCATATTAAATGGACAAATATGGCAGGATTTTCACCTCAAAAACTAGTCTGTGTACAGACTTACCTGTGCAGTTTGAAAAGTTTTAAGGCCTGACATCCACCATGTCCACTAGATATATAAAGTTAAAAATGCATTATGCATATCAGAATGATGATATAGCTTTTAGATTTTGATGGGCATTTTTTTCCCTTCCTGCAGAAGCTGTAAAAATAAACAAACACCTGAATAGCATTTGACATGTTTGATACTGTCCACTCAGGTTCTACCTTTAACTAACCAACATGACCAATACATGTAGATGTGTAGATCTACAATGTATATCTGTTGTCCATGCCAATCAAGAACAATCAATAAAATCATGACAATACAAACCTGTTTTTACCTGAGAAGGAGCATCTCAAAGTGTATACCAACTTTGTTAATTTTTACACATTCTGCATGAAGGGAAAAAATGCACATTTTTACACATTCTGCATGAAGGGAAAAAATGCACATCAAAATCCAAAAACTATTTCATCTTTCTGATATGCAACTAGAGATAGGCCATTTTGTACATACATACCAACATGACCAAGGGAAACTTTGTGCAAAGCATTATTATTTTCTGTTTTATTGCATTTAATAGAAAAAGTGGACTTTGTGACAAAACAAAAAATCCACAGCCTTTAATACAGAGATTTTTGTTATAAAATTTTAAACATAGATTACTCACTTACTTTTCTATGATGTGGTAGTGTTTATTTTTTACAAAAAGTTCTAAACAATCTTTAAGTTCCAAAAAACCTCGTGCTGATTCCCTAGCGTTGAGTGCACCCTGAAATATATTTATATTTGTTTTCAGCAATAACTAAATTAATACACTTGTTTTAAGGAAATCATTGCTAGCAATGCATGCAATAATCCTCTATCTATCAACCAGGGGTACTACTTATACAAGTTATTTTTATTTACTTGAAGAAGTAAATAAAAATATACATACATACATGTAAGTCAATTATAATGTTTGAATAATCTCCCCTTAGTTTTCGCAAAATTTACTTATTCTAGTAAAAACAATTTACAATCCCACCAAAATTCTCAAGTTTTGAGATGTAAAATCATGCCTTTAATGATTTTTCCCAGGTTAGCTCATAATTTTTCGATTAGAGTACAATGTTTCATCTCATTAATTCAACAAAGAAACTGATTGCACAAAGATCTTAAAAGTACAAAATGAAGTATTTGCCGAAAGCCTTCAAAAATTGCTCCTTTGGGGCTTGTAAATAACCAGTGTTCTAAAGATAACAGACAAATGGGATTTTCATTGTCCATGAAATTACACTTAAAAATGATTAGTAAAGACATCTGCAATGGGCAGACAAATCAAAATTCTATTAGAGCAACGAAATCCTGAGAATTTTAGAAATGATGATAAGATGAATTTTTAACATACAAGTAAAAAAATCTGAAAGTCTAAGGGACATAACCATGATAACTTAGTTAATTTTTTTACCTTTACATGTATAGAAGTAAATAAAATTCACTTGTATAAATATCCTACAAATATACTTATAAATATTTAATTTATGTATATATTATATATTTTTTACTTCTTCAAGTAAATAAAAATTACTTGTACAAGTAGTACCCCTGACTGTCAATCAAGTACCAAATTGCCAAATATGAGAGTACAATGGGAAAGAATGAGAATTTACTATAAAATTTCCATATATATATATATATATATTTAACATTGATTCAACACAAAGGTACAATTTGTACATCATCCTTAAAACACTTTGAACTCTTGTCTATTCATGTCATATAAATTATAATACATAATACATGTAATAATTGCCATTAGTTATTAAAATGATACAGAAATAAGTCAAAAGCAAATTGAAAATTGGTTTGACCAAATTGTTAGTTAACTAGTATCATGAGTATAGTCTGAAATTCTGAATGATGTTTTCTGTTTAAATTGTATAGAATAATATAACATGTTACATACTACAGATTAACATGATTATTAATGTATTTTTAAATAGGTGCTGAAACATGGAAGGCAGCTTTACCATTCCTAGTCATGCAGAGGACCTGACGAAATGTATGTATGAACTACAGCAGGATGGGACATTCTGTGATGCCGGCCTCGAATGTAAAGATGGCGTCATATTTGTTCATAAACTTGTTCTTATGGCATGTAGAAGTCCATATTTAAGGAATCAATTGATGTGTGAAAGTCAAGGTGAAAGAGTTTATGTCAGTCTTAAGAATTATTCATTAAAAACAGTTTGCCGTTTGGTGCAGACCCTATATACAGGACAGTTAAATATTTCTCAAGAGAATGAAGTAGATTTTAGACATTTGTGTGAGACGATAGAGCTTGACAATATAAAATCTGCTGCTGAAAATTTTATTCAGCAGGACCAAATTATTTATGAGGTGGAAAGCGTAAACCAATTTCGTGCTGTTCAAGTTGAAGAGGAAATAATAGAATCCCAGGATGGGATCACAGCACTGGTGGCATCTGTCAATCATGGACCAGATGACAACTTAGTTGACAGTACAAACACCGTTGATAATGGAGAGGATCTCAACAATGACAGCAGTGATGTAAAAGTTGGTGGTGATACAGTTAAAAGAAATCAAGATTCAGAAGGAGAAAGGGAGACCAACAAATCTTTGGATCCACCAACCATGGCCACAGGAAGAGAAACCAGAAGCAACAAAAGAAGAAAAATTTTCCATAATGAGAACCCTTCACAAGCAAATGACAATGCCACATCATCTAATATGGCTGAGATATTGACCATTGCAAAACAGTTGTCTGGAATAGATGAAGCCCAGCCATCTAAATCTGCTTCTTCTTATCTAGATCAAACTAAATCCAGTTTATGTTCTCTATGTACAAAAGAATTTGTCAATAAAGGGGAAAATGTAACAGATCCAGGCAAACCAGTTTGTACAGAATGTATGGTTTTATTTAGTGGAGAAACCAATGATGACCAAGAGATGGGAACTAAGTCAGACCAAACACAAAGTGACAACAGTGAAGATGGTGGAGGAGACAGCAAAAAGGTACTAGTAATGATAAACTTCTTCATATACAATTTCAATATGACCACAAAAAACTGTGTTCTTACAATGCTCTCATGTCATTCATGTCGTTGTCTGAAGACACATATGGTTTCCCAATAATAACTTTAGTTAAAGCGAATGGGTCTCTATTTAAGTTTACCAGCAGATTCTTGCAATAAAATAAGTTATCAGTTTGGTCTATCATCATGTTCACAGGAAATAAATACACTGAATGTACATGATGTATTGTAAGATAATTCTACAGAAGGGAATCTAAAAACAAAAAATAAATAAAAGTTGCCATGGTTATTCAGTGATCGGGAAGGACGTGCGCCCTGCGCCTTTAGCGCATATTGACTAGAAATGGCGCATACAGTGACACATGTAAGCGCCCACGTGGCGCACGATATTTTTCACTTGGTTTCCAAACATTTAGATATCGTCAAATGAATTTCCCATTGTGTTCCGTGCCGCCATGTGTGTGTACACAACTATGTAATGTTCCTCCAATAATAGGAGCACCTATATATTTTTGGGACGTCTCGGGTGTTTCCCCATGATAATAGATTTCCTATTGTAATAATAGAACCATGCGGTCTAACTGATAACCCGAAAAACGTAATTAACCATCATTCATGATATATTTTTTTTATAAACAACTTTAAATTTGTGAAATTTGGCTATATATATATATAGCTAGTACAGACGAGATTTAACTCTAATAATAATCTCATTTAGTTTAGCTCGATATTATTTCGATTGAAGAACCCCAAAGACTTTTTAGGAATATAGTTTTTGTCTCCATAAAAGACGCTTAACTGTCCTTGTCATTGTTTTGGTCTTTGGCTCGTTTTGACATTTTGTAAACATGACTTCAGCGATTTGTTGTTTTGTTCTATGAATTAATGGTACTCTATACTGTTATTCTTGTCACTGTGTTGAAGTTATAATAATACAAGAAGTGCAGAGGAAATGCCTGAAATGTCCTCTGATAAGGAACGTCTGGAATAAGTATGGTATCGACGAAGACCCAAATTTAATGTACAAAAAAAAACCAACATGAACATGAACAAGGCAACAGAACCAGTTTAAACATTGTAACTAAAGGTTAACTTAAATATTGTTTGGGTTGGAAGAATTTATTGTATATTCATTGAAATTGAAATTACAAAATTACACAGGAACAATATCCATGATTTTATTTAAAATCATAAAGGTATTAAAGTACCAACACCTCTTTACCAAAATATACTGATATTTTTTTTTTTTTACAGAAGTCAATTCAAATGGCCCACTCATTTGACAACATGGCCCATTATTTTTTTAAATGGCCCATTGAATTTATTTTTGAGGGGCCCTGGGCCCATAGTGAAAAAAACCTTCCAGATCACTGGTTATTGGAAGTTTTCATCTGATATGCAATTAAATTAATTCATACATAATTTATCCACATGTAATCTATGTAACATTTACCAGTATATATCTGTTCATCAATTAATTAATATAGGTCTTTTCATGTTCTGAATTAGCATGATTAGTTAACATGGTAAAAGATGAAATTAAATGCTCTCCCTGACACCTTAATGTCTCTGCATTGCTTAGTGTAAAGTTAAACAGTCTGCATTGTAATGACTGTCACCCACAAGTCCCATGCCCTGGACTAGTATCATTTTATTGGGACTAGTCAATCTTTCCTAAACTTTGTTTAGACCCATAAACATGTATATTATATAAGACATGTTGGGCTATTTAAATAAATGATGCCTTCTTCTTTGAACCATTGGCAGTCTCTTGTGTGATACTATATGTGATATTTTTATGTCAGATAATGTATTATGATAAGTTAGTTCTTAATACCATGACTACCAAAGATGGTAGCTGTATGTGCTATGAATAAAAAATTATGTCCAAAAATGTCTTTCACTGTTTTCATTATTTTTTTATGAGATTGTAAATTTAGAATTGATATCACTACTGATTTTCTAACATTCTTTATTTAAACAGCCTTATCAGTCAGGGGACTTACTCAAATAAGTGATTTTAATTTTAAATCACTTATTTGAGTAGCAAATTTGAGGTTTTGTCACAAATTGGGATTTTGTATTTTTTTCAAAATTTTAAACACATAGGTTTAAATAATGTATTTTAATTAGTAAAATTTAAAAAAAAATGAACTTCTTGCTTCTTTTAAGTAGCAAGGTTTATGCCTTTGATGCTATCATTTAGTTGAAAATTCTATTTTAGTTGAAAAAATGCTATAATAATGGCT
Source organism: Mytilus edulis (assembly GCF_963676685.1). Lineage (NCBI taxonomy): Eukaryota > Metazoa > Mollusca > Bivalvia > Mytilida > Mytilidae > Mytilus > Mytilus edulis. The sequence continues at coordinate 55,598,779 of NC_092349.1, read as the reverse complement.
TAACATAATGAACTGATACTTTCTTAAAAGATTTTTCCCAGCAGTGGGAGTATTTTTCCTGTGAAGTTCAAGGTTTCATCTTTCAAATTATGTAATAAAATTCTACTGTTCCGCGATAAAAATTTAACTGTTCGGGGCTGTTGAAATTAGTGGGGGTTATTAAAAGAATGATACTTAAAGAAGTGATTTTTGGAAAGGAAATTGAGGTCTGATACTTAAAAACAAGTGATTTTTATGTCATTATCCTAGATTCAGTACAAGGTCATCACCTGAAATGACCTGGTCATCCTAGACAACACAGATGTTGGTTCTGATAAGTTTAGAAACATAATTAGTCCCTGGATCATTAGTATTCTATATTTAAAGCTACAATAAAATTAAATCACTTCTTCTAGTGATTAATTTGTACTACTTAAATAGGTGATTATTAAAGAAAGACAACTCTAACTTCCAACCTTTATGGAAATAATGTTACTTGAATCAGTGATTTAGAAAATCACTTATTTAAGTAAGTCCCCTGACTGCTTATAGTAAGTGAAAAATATGTCAGATGGTTAACGAAAGCATCAAAAACATATGTTTGTATTTTTTAAATGAAGAAAGCTTAAAATTGACTGAAGCAATTGGTGTGGAATTTTCTGAGGATGTAATGAGATCATATATGTTTGATTTCTTGTAATTTTTATATAAAGTTTAAGGTTTTGCAAAGAGATATAAAAACTTTTGTTATATAATATTAAAAAATACACTAAAAATTGGTGAAATTTACGTATTTAAAATAAAACACCATTATATGAAGGAAAAAAAGGCAGAAAATTCAACTGATACCTGCCTTTTTTATGCCCCACCTACGATAGTAGAGGGGCATTATGTTTTCTGGTCTGTGCGTCCGTTCGTTCGTTCGTCCGTCCGTCCGTCCGTCTGTCCCGCTTCAGGTTAAAGTTGAAGTCCAATCAACTTCAAACTTGGTACACATGTTCCCTATGATATGATCTTTCTAATTTTAATGCCAAATTAGAGATTTTACCCCAATTTCACGGTCCACTGAACATAGAAAATAATAGTGCGAGTGGGGCATTCGTGTACTGAGGACACATTCTTGTTTCCTTCATAAAAAGGGATTTTTTTTAAATGAAGAAAGCTAATTAGTTAGTAATTATTCAGATTAGAACACGGGTATGTTTATATAACAATTATCAGCCTTTTCATTTCTAAAAGGCCAAAAATTAAATATTGTTTGTTTCCCCTCACACGACCGACCTGGTAAAATCACCACGACCCAAAAATTTTTATTGGCCATTCTTGTCCACTATTTTTTTTTTTTTTTTGCTATGTTGGTTATTGGTGTTATCTTTCCAATGCTGTAGTCAACGAGCGTTGGTTTTTGGTGATACCTTTCTGATGCTTAAGTCAACGAGTGCTTTTAATCAAGGTATTTTTGCAAAGAAGCGTCTACATGATTCAGAATCAAGGAAACAAACAAAATGCTCTGCCACACGATTTGTTTGTGTGCAAGGGTGATCTTTTTTAAAAATGAAATAAACCTGAAGCATCTTTCAACCCGCTGAGTGCATCTTGATTTGCTTTGTGTCTAACCTCTGTTCCTGTTTAAAGGATAAAATCTTTTAAGACTTTGAGTAAAAATGGTCTGAATCATGCTTTAAAATCTATCTACTTTGTCTTTGAACAGGTTGGGCACCAAGTCAGGAAATGTGGGGTACATGTATTCCCTGCTTTCTGGGAACGTCCCTGTTTTCTGTTGTAAAAAAAACCAGTTTAAATGGGATTTCCTTTTTCAATTTATGGCATGAAAATTACAAAAGGGCACGTTTTAACGTTATAACTGCATCAGTAGAATTCGTAAATACTTATTAAAAGTATTTTAGGAAATACAAAACATGAATATAAAGTGAAGCCTTGTTTCTTCTAGAACTCGAAAAAAACATACAAATCTTTGTTTAGGAATCAATTGACCAAGCTGCATGATCCAGGTGTAACTGAACATAACTAAATTATGTTCACTTCTATTTAAAATGTTTATTCATTGAATTTTAATTCCCAAGTGATTAACATACATGTATCTTTTTGTCATCTCATAATTGATGATCAAGGTATGAATTGGTGAACAAAGGAATTGTTTTGTTGTGAGTTATGCATCAAATTAGACTTGAAATAAGCTAGATTTTTCTAAAAAAAACACTTGCTATCATTAAGCATTGTTATCACAAGTAGAATGTGTGCTTTTGTAGATTTCATTACATTAAATGAATAGGAAAATAAGGAGATCCCTAGCCTGTTTACTGTTTTTTTTTTAACACCAGAAAACTGGGGTGTACACTGAATTAGAATACCGGGAATACCCCACTTTTCTTGACTTGAGCCTTACCTGTTGAATTTTATACAAATTCAATATAGAAAACCATATCAAGGAATAAAATAAAATAATTTGCCTACCTACCTACCCATACCCTAACAACCTCAGTCGGGTAAGGGGAAACAAAAATATTTTTAATGTTGGCCTAACATCATGAACATGTATAAGTGTTAATGACATGACCCTGTAGGGTGTTTATTTAGTAAATGTGATTGTATTTCTATTTGAATTTACCACACTGCAATAAAATGTATTTTTTTGCAAAGTATGAATTATTGAAACAAAGCTAGGAAATTTTAAAATAAGGTATCCTAAAATGTGCAAATTTTGTATTTTGCCTACATAGTGGAGAAGAGAATAAAAGAAAATTTTAGCAATGACTCCCAATGGTTATCTGTATAAAATGTATATATTTAGCTATAACACTTTGAAACTACCAAAAGTCTGACTCTTTTGTGTTGAAATAAGCTTAAAAAATCATATTGCCCAGTAATACCTGTTTTAGGGAGTATTGCCCAGCCCGGGAAAACACTGGTTTTCCCACCTGGGTTTTCCTGGGCGGGTAATACTTTGCCAACTCTGTGTTTGTCACACTTAGGCATCATATATTTTCTAATAGCCCTCTAACAATTGTCTTAGTGCTGTTGTTACAAGAGAAATGGCAGAATATTTATTATCTTGGGACACTTGAACATGTTGTCTGAATTTGAAAAAAAAAATTACATGTTTTATAATCTTAAATAATCATGTCCAGTAATGAGTTTGTATGCGCTAGACTTGTCTTCATCAATCTGTCTATGGTATTTCATGCTTGAATTGTTTAAAATGGTCATTTTGTGGAAGATTTTTGTTTGTACATGTATTTAACATTGTTTAAAAATGTAAATAGATACACATGTTTACAAAAATGTGTAAGAACATGATAAAATTTGTATGTTGTAATGTATGTAATAATTTAAGATATACAAAGCGTTTGAAGGACGTCATGTTAGAATTTAAGATATACATGTAGTCTAAATTGTATAACATGTATAAATGTAGATTTAAATAATAAAGTGCATTTGAAATTCTGAATGAAAAACAAAGAATTTCAATCTGATTATAGGATAGTGTTGCTTTGGAAGAGGAATGTTTAAAGAAGACTTGTGAAGAAGGATCACCACTTCCAGAAGAAGCTGATAGTGAACCATTACCATGGTTACAAGATAAGGTAGACGTTGATGGATGTGAAAAAAATGTAATTTCTGACAGAAAGCTTAGATATAAGAGCCAATCAGATAAAGGAAAGACAGAAACAGGTGAGACCATTCAAGAAAAGATGTGGCATTGTAAAAAGTGTGAATTTTCAACATGTGATAAGAAGGAACATGAGAGACACAGAAAACGTCACACTTATATCGAAAGAAAAAATAGAATATCTAAACTATGTAAACCTCCAAAATATTCATGTGATGAGTGTAGAAATGAATACAAAACTAAATGTGGTTTGATTCATCATAAAAAAATAGCGCATTCAAATAAGCCTATATTGAGATGTTTGCTGACAGGATGTAAAACACGTTTTGTGGAAGAATCTGCCTTACAAAAGCATATGGTATGGCACAATTGTCAAGGTGTTCTGAAGTGTAGAAAATGTGCAAAGGTATTTGTTCTTAAGGGTGCATTAGAAAGACACGAGGATTATTGTATCAAAAGAGTAATGTTCAGATGTGATATTTGTAATAAAGTGTATAAAGGCCAAAAAGATCTTGCTGACCATGTGAGAAAATTACATGGTAAAGTTAAAGGCTTCAAATATTGGAAATCTGTACACTTAGAACAACATGACCAAGAGCATGATTATAACGATGCAGTCACCTACAGTGAAGCACAAGTACCTAGTAAGATAGAAGGAATAAATATAAATGATAAAACAACTAAGCCTGAAGGTGATGTTGATAATGTTGACGAATTTGTAAAAGAGATGAATTCAATAATACTCTCCCAGAAGAATAAAAAAAAATTAAGCCAGACTAAAGACGTTTACAGATGTACGAAATGTGATTTCGCAACAGATGATAAGAGAAAATATAACAGTCATAGAGGGCACCATAATTACGAAATTCACAAGCAAAGAAGTGCAGAACCTCAAACATATACTTGTGATAAGTGTAAAAAAGAGTATAAAACTTCAGTTGCTTTGAAAAGTCATACAAAAAAAGTTCATACCGGTACTGTAATATTTGAATGCCCACAGAAAGGTTGTTTTAAACATTTTACAAATCAACACACGTTAAAGGACCATGTATTAGAGTATGAAGAATCTGGTTTATTCAAATGTGTAAAGTGTGCAAAATCATTTATTACTAAGCATAGCTTAAAAGAACATGAGGATAGCTGCACTCCTAATAGAATAGTACCATGTGATACTGCTCCTGAAAATAGTGGTGAAATCATTTCTGGTGATGATTGTGATGATGATAATGATGATGATGAGGATGAGGAGGATGATGACGATGATGATGATATTGAGAATATTGTTAAAACGTTAAATAAAGCCATTAATAAGAAAAGTGTACAGAAGAAAGTTTTTAAATGTAAAAGATGTAATTTTTCAGCAAAAGATAAAAAGTATTATTCAAAGCATTTGGATCACCACATGTATTTAGATAGGAAGCAGAGAACAGGTGTTTCTGTACCGAAGATGTATATTTGTAGTTATTGTGGATTGACATTCAGGTCCAAATCAGGATTGAGTAGACATGAGCTCAATTATCATTCAGACCAATTTTTAAGATGCAAGGTTGAATCATGCAGATGTGTTTATAAGGAAAAACAGCAGTTAAAAGAACACACATTGAAGCATAAACATAGCGGTCTTTTAAAATGCACAAAATGTGACAAGAAATATGTTGATAAAAGTAGGCTAACGCGACATGAAGACTCCTGCATAAGGAATATGACTACATATGAACAGGCTCAGTGCCACATATCCGAAAAGCAGTTTTTGTCATCAGAAAATGAAGAAGACAATGAGTCCGATGGGAGTAAAGAGTCCGACATGACCTCTTGCAGTGAAGAGGATGCTAACATTAACACTGAATGAATCTTCCACTGGTATATGGCAAAATGAATATATTAGTGACTACGTAGTGACATTGATCAGTATAAATAATATGTAGATGTTTTAGACCATTTAAGTATTTTGACCATACGTGTATGACCTTGACCATATTGGTATATACTCGTTTGGTTATTAAAAGGCCAGACAACACGATAATTCAGACCTTGTAGGTATTTTGTGTCCTTGTCTTGTGTGTATACCAGGTTATATTAAGTTTGGACTTACTTTTGATAAAAGAGTTCTGACATGTTGTCAAAGTTAAGTTACATACTTTAGTGTTATGCGGAATAGCTACATGTATATGGTAGCAATAAACAGTTAGGAAATGTTTTAAATTAGCACTCATAAATTTAACCATCCACTTTTCATTGCTTTCTTGCAATATTAAGCTAACTGTTTTGTGTCATATAACATGTATAATGTGGATATGTATGTAATCAGAATCTCCCTTAAATCGAATATTCGGTAAATAAAATGGTAAAATATAATTTCTTTTAGTTGTACCCATGACAAAAATCTGCATTTATTTGCTATGAAATATTTCAAAAAGAGGGGAAAAGCTGTCACATACTTCCTAAAAGTTTGGCTAGAAGTAAAAGTTCAAAAGTTTCGAATAATTCTCCAGAAAATATTTCAATAGTTTTAAAATTTATATTATAAATTTACACACTGCAGTTATTCATAGATAAATCAAAAAATGTATTGTACCCTTACATCCAATCACAGCGTTCCTAATTTGACTTCCTTCACCTGTCTTGGGTACACAAAAGGCCAACCTAATGCTGGGAAAATGTAATACCTATAGTACTTGGTGGGGTTCGTGTTGCTTATTCTTTAGTTATCTAGGTTGCAGGGATGGGGTCGATTACTTTAAAAAATGTAATCGATTGACTTACAATTACTTTGCTAATAAAATGTAATCGATTACATTACAAATTCAATTACACCCTATTTCATATGTAATCCATTACATTAGATTATTTTTCTTTGAAGTAATCATGATTACTTTAGATTACTTAATATGATTACATTGTATATTGCAATATCAAAGTTTTTTTTATAACTTTATATCCTCACAAAAAAGCTACTTTTGGTGATTTTTTGAAAGACCTTAATTTATTCATCTTATTTAAAAGAATTTATAGACAAGTACAGTGTAACATGTGTAATTTGATAAAATACCTATAGACAAGTGTCCTTTCTCCATGTTAAAGATATAACTTTATTTTACTCTACAAATTTTAACCAAGAGCCTAATTAACAAAAAACCTGAAGAAATAAGGAAAAATTAATTAAGTATGGTTTTATTGTCTGTTGGGACATAATTGGCACATCCATTAATGTTTTTACAGGTGTTAATCCCTTCTTAAATTTTTTTTTAACAATCAATAGGTGAGCTTGGGTATTAAAATTTTATTGTCATATAACAATTTCAATAAAGTTAAAAGTGGTTGATTGTCATTTTTTGTTTGAAAATATTTAATACTTGATCTTATCAATAATTACTAGAATTATTGTCAGGTGAAAGCACAAAACAGCGTTTTAACTTAGGAAAGTATATACATTTCTCTTTAAATTAAAAACAATTTATTGTAATAAAAGGTATTTTGTATTCATGAAACTTCTGACGTCACCTTTTGTTTGTAATATTATGCCATATGTATATACTGTACATGTACTTGTTTATACTGATGAGCCATAAGGGACCCCCCTAAGGCTTAAAGTTAATAAAGAATAAAAAACTAGAAAGCACATATTATACACGAATTTATGCAAAACAAAGTTTATTCAATTTGTCAATAAATGAAATCTGGGTTTAACTTCCATTTTGAATAAAGTGGGCTCAAATACATGTATTTATGTCAACCATCAAAGTCAAATTGGAACTAAATGTTTTCTGCATTTGAATTTCAATGTAGTTTAACAGTTATGTAAAATATTGGATAAACTTATATGAAATTGGAGTTAATATCAGAAGTTTTCAAACAAGGAAAAAAAGCTTTCAAGGCATATTCTTGTGTCATAATTAAGAGCTCAATCTCACAACAAAATATTGGAGAGGCAATTTCCTTTAGTTAACTGTTAACAAAATAAAACATTTGGTTATACAAATTTTTTATATATAAAAAAGAAGATGTGAGATGATTGCCAATAAGACAACTGACCACAAGAGACCAAAATGACACAGACATTAACAATATATACTTAGATGATACAATTTATCACATTAAACAAAGTCCCATCGTTGTAAATACTAGTTTTATGATTTTCATTCAAGCTTTACATTTTCTTATTTTCATCTTGTCTATCAAAAACTATTTTCATATATATATACAAGATTTGTAATCAGCAAGTAATCATATGAATGTAATCTTAAAGTAATCTAAAAGTTATCATGATTACACCTGTTTTTTGCAATGTAATCGATTACATTATGATTTCTTGTAATCAGAAATGGCATGATTACTGATTACATAGGATTACACTGCAAAATGTAATCGATTACAGCTGATTACGATTACTGATTACGATTACCCCATGCCTGCTATGTTGTGTCATGTGTACTATTGTTTGTCTGTTTGTCTTTTTCATTTTTAGCCATGGTATTGTCAGTTTATTTTTTCAATTTATGAGTTTGACTGTCCCTCTGGTATCTTTCGTCCATCTTTTATAGGAAGGACAATTGTTAAAAGATAAAATGGTAAATTAAGATAGTTGACTGATAACTCCACTGACTTAAATCATTGTTTATTGAGCGTATTTCTTAACAATGCAATAACCGCTTTTAAGAATTCATTGTTATTTAAATTGAAAAAAACAATCGTTGAAAGATGGACTGAAGATACCGGAGAGTCATTCAAACTCTAGATCGAAAATAGACTGACAACGCCATGGCTAAGAAAAAAAAAACAGATAAACAAAAGAACAACACAAGACACAACATAAAAGTTAAAGACTAAGCAACATGAACACCACCAAAAAATGGGGGTGATCGTAGGTGCTCAGGAATGGTAAGTAAATCTTGCGCCATATGTGACACCCGTCTTATTGCTCATGTTATTACAAATCCGGTAAAAATTTAATTTCTAAAACGTAAGCTCTGCAGGTATTAATTGAATTTGAAATTCTAAATGAAAAACCAAGAATTTCAATCTGCTTATAGGATAGTGTTGATTTGGAGGAATGTTTAAAGAAGACTTGTGAAGAAAGATCGCCACTTCCATATATCATTTCCTTAGAAGAAGATGACTGTGATCCATTACAATGGTTACAAGAACAGATAGAAGTTGATGGATGTGAAATAAATGAAATCTCTGACAGAAAGCTTAGAAATAAGAGCCAATCAGAAAAAGGAGAGAAGGGATCAGGTGAGACCAATCAAGAAAAGGTGTGGCATTGTAAAAAGTGTGAATTTTCAACAGGTGATAAGAAGGAACATAAGAGACACTATAAACGTCACCAGTACATCGAACGAAAACTCAGAATGTCTAACTTATGTAAACCTCCAAAATATTCATGTGATGAATGTGGAAATGAATATAAAACAGAAAATGGGTTGGTTATACATAGAAAATTAGCACATTCGGATAAGCCTATATTGAGATGTGTACTTAGAGGGTGTAAATCACGTTTTGTAGAAGAATCTGCTCTACAAAAACATTTGTTATGGCACAAATCACAAGGTGTCCTGAAATGTAGGAAATGTGCACAGGTATTTGTACAAAAGGGTGCACTGAAAAGACACGAGGATTATTGTGTCAAAAGATTAAGGTTTCAATGTGAAATTTGTAAAAAAATATATAAAGCCCAAAGAAATCTTTCTGAACACATGAGTAAAATTCATTGTGAGGGGGGTAAAGGCTTCAATTATAGGGAATCTTTACAATTTAGTAATAATATCAACAGTGCGACTTATGGAGTTAATCAGAATAAAGGCGCAAGTTTAACAGTCGGGAATATAAGTTTAGAAACCACGATGGAAGAGTTTAATTCTGATAATGTTGAGGAATTTGTTGAAGGGATGAATTCAATTTTACTCGCTCAACAGAATGAAAAAAAATTAAGACAGACTCAAGACGTTTATCGTTGTTTACATTGTGAGTTCTCAACAGAAGATAAGACACAGTATACTAAACATAGAAAACACCATGATTACTTAAAACTAAAGCAAAAGCAAAAGAGTGCAGAACCACAACCTCGTTCCTGTGATAAATGTGAAACAGATCATAAAACTACGCTTTCCTCGAAAGTTCATACGGAAAAAGTACATTCTTTGGTATTTGAATGCCCCGAGAAAGGTTGTTTTAAATGCTTTCCGGATGAACACCAGTTAAACGAACATTTATTAAATCATGAAGAAATCATTTTAATAAAATGTGGGAAGTGTGAAAAATCCTTTGATTCACAACATGATTTGAACAAACATGATGCTATCTGCATTCCTATAAAAACAGTACAATGTGATACTGCTTCCAAAAACGATGAAACAGGTAATGGTGAAGTTGATAATGATGACATAGATGGTAATGATGATGATAATGATGGTGGTGGGGGTGATGATATTGAGGGTATTGTTAAAACGTTGAATAAGGCTATTGATAAGCAAAAGAAGTCGAATGTTTATAAATGTAAGAAATGTAAATTTTCAACAAAAGATTCTAAGGAGAATGAAAGGCATAGACGCCGCCATCGTTATTTAAAAGACATGGAAACACAGAAACACAATTGTAGATATTGTGGATTGACCTTCAGGACCATACCAGAACTGAGTAAACATGAGGTCACCTTTCATTCGGATCAATTTTATAAATGCAAGGCGAAATCCTGCACAAGTGTATTTAAGTATAAACTACAGTTAGAACAACACATGTCAAAGCATAAAAATATGGGTCTCTTGAAATGCAAGAATTGCAAAAAGAAATTTGTTTTTAAAGATAAGCTAACACCACATGAAGATAAATGCATAAGGAATATGACAGCAAACGAACACTGTCACTTATGCGGAAAACAGTTTGGGAGCAAATCAGGTTTGTTAAGGCACATGAAGAAACATAATGATGGAGTGCGTGATTGCTTTAGTGGAAGAAACATTGACAGTATTAGAAATCTTAATCAGCATACAAAATGTCATAATGATCCTATGCTTGAACGATTTTGTGAAAAAGAGGTATCCGAAGGGAGTGATGATAGTACAGATTCAAATTCAGATGGAATGGACACATCTTAAAGTGCAAGTGCATAGTATAATTTGAAAAAGTACTACAAAAAAAGCAAAAGGTACTTGAATAATGGAATTGAAGAATTGGTTATAGAACATGTTTATATCGCAGATTGTCACAATTTGACACCAATTGTGATCATGGAATGGCAACAAAATTATGAAACAAGTGAGTAAGATGTGAGAAAGGAATATAAAAGGGTTTGGTGAAAAAGGGGATACGTTGATATTGATTGATAGTGACATGCTAAACATTGGTATTGAATAAATTTTTCTCTAATGTTGTAAAATGACGATATTATTTTATTTTGAGTCCCGTTTTCCAAAATGATTATGCTAAGGTCAAAAGAATCCTAAAATTCAATTTTGATTTCATTAAAAACCGGGTTTGTTTTGTTTTTGTTTTTTTGTTGTTTTTTTTTTTGGGGGGGGGGGGGTTCTTTGATATGCTGAATCAATCCATGAAGATTTTGGACATTGGACCATACTGTGTTGATGTATTTGTTTTAAGTTCAATTAGACCACATTCATTCTACGTCAGAAACTTATGATGTGTCAAATATTTAATCACAAAAAAAATTCAGAGCTGTATCAATCTTGAATGAAGTGTCCATACTTGTCCCAATTATTGTTTTTACTCCAATTTCACGGTCCATCGAACATGGAAAACGATAGTGCGAATCAGGTATTCGTGTACTATGGACACATTCTTGTAGGTTATTATCTTGAATAGTATAATAGATATAGATAAACTGTAAAAAGCATAAGTGCTACGCAAAGGAAGATTTACAAATAAGTCAACATGACCAAAATTGCCAATTGACTCATAGAGTTACAGCTCTTAAATGAAAAATTTTCATACATTTTTTATACAAAAATCTAACTAAGGTTATCTAGTTATAAAAATGTATCTGATGACCCTGGCCAGAAAGCTAGATGGCCAACATGGCTAAAAATAGAACATGGAGGTGTTGGTATGGATTATACAGTGTTTTGGCTTATATCTTTAAAATTACAGTATTTAGATAATATATCACGAGGGGTTTAAAAAATTTAGATGGAGATCTATCCGGCTAAAAATTTCCAGAAGCATCAGACAAACCATTGTAATGTTTCTCCACCATTATTGGTAATTTAAAGAAAATTTATAAGTTGCTTTCTGTTATAATCTCGAATAGCATAAAAGATATAGATAAACTGTAAACAGCAAAGGTGTAAATCAAAGTAAGATCTACAAATAGTCAACACGACCAAAATTGTCAATTGTTCTTATAAAAATTGATTGCTCTTTACTGAAAAAAATCACAATTTCTCAATCATTTTCTGTATTTTTACAAAAAATCTTCTCAGAAACTACTTCTCCAAAAAAACCATACTTGGCATAAGTCTTCCTTGTGGTATCTACTTTAAAATATGTATCCAATGACCTCGACCATACACCAAGATGGCCTACATGTCACAAAACAGACATGGGGGCAAAATGCAGTTTTTTTTGGCTTATTTCTCTTTAAAAAAGCTGTTAGATCAAATCTGACGAGGGGTTTAAATGTTAACATGTCTATTGGATCAAATCTAATGAGGCGTAAACATTTTTTTTTTATGCAGATCTATCTTGCTTACAATTTTCAGACGCTTCAAATAACCCATTGTTGAGTAGCTGCATATGCATTTGTAATTTTATGGAATTTATTTATTTTTGGTTATATAGATAAACTGAAGATAGCTAAATGGTTTAGCAAACTAGGACTTACAAATAAGTCGTCATGAACCAAATAACCAATCCCCATAAAGAATAATTGCCCTTTTTAAAAGTCTTTTTTTTCATAATTTTTCATGAATTGTTTGTACATTATTACAAAAATCCTTTCCTCTGAAACTACTTATAGATAGAGATAGTTGTAAATAGCAAGAATGTTCAGTTAAGTAAGATTTACAAACAAGTCATCATCACCAAAACAGAACTATAATGTATGTCCTATGTTTAATGTGCACATAGATCAAGGTGAGCGACACAGATTACTGAGACCCTCTAGTTTATTTTATAGTAAAATAATGGGTTTTTTTTAAATTGTAATCATGGTGGTGTGTATATATTTTACAAAAGGTGAGCATGGTGAGTTGTTAATAAAATATTGATTTGTATAATTAACTTGTATAAGCATTGTGATTTTTATTCAAATTAATGCATAAAGGAATATAAGCGCAAATGACAGGCTCAATATGAAACATGAGGAAAAAAATTTTGTCTCGCCTTAACGGAGTCAATTAGCAAGACATGTGCATGCTGTTTCCAGTGTCAAAAAAGTATAAGTTTGTGATTTGGTCTAGTTTATGGTGAACCACTAGTGATAGGTCATTATATTTGATCTGTATATGTATTAGCATTGGCTCTTCTCACTACAATGGAGCATAATTTACTATTCCCCCTCATTCATGATTTCTTGACTTCGAAACTTTTGCTTATTTTGTAAGTTTTAGTTTGTGAGTATGTCATTTTAAGTCCATCTATGTCAAGTCATTGATTTAAGTATGCAAATTTACCGGCATAATTTCCAAAGAGATTATATTATCCATGAAACCTTTCAATATGGGTTCCCATACTACAAAACTTTTACATAGTTAATGATTGTGTTAAATTTTAGGGGATTAACTTATGAAAATACAAGGGTATTTGGTATGCATTTGTATTAGCATTGGCACATCTGATTCCTTGGAAGTTATCCAACCCTTGACCTACAGTCATGGTTCATTGACTTTGAATATTTGCAAAACGTGCATGTTAAAGTATTGCTATTTTAATTTAACATTTGCATCAAAATAAAAAAATAGGTGCGACAAATCCCTGAGTTTAATGGTTTTAATATTTTGTGCAAGCGTTATTGGGAAGTTGCATAAAGAGACATAGGTATGATATGTTTCATTGCTTTTGTTGTCATAATGATAATTTGTGGTTGAACCATTCTGTGAAACAAGATATTTTCCTGGAAACTGAAGATTACAATAGTTTATCTTGTTTATGATAACGAAGAAAACACTTCTCGAGGTTGATGTACATAGTACATTAAAGAGATAACCTCCACTAAGCCATGTATACTATCAACAGTGGCGGATCCAGGAATTTTCATAAGTAGGGGCCCACTCCTGTCACGCTTCAGTGATTCCCTATATAAGCAACCATTTTTTTCCCAAAAAAGGGGGGGGGGGCGGATCCGCCTCTGATCAATATCATGTCAATAGCCTTTGGTTTTTTCTTATGAATCACAAAGCTGTCAAAATCTCATAGGATAAAAAAAAATCCACTGCAGCTGTGATTGTCAATCGCTCTTTTACCTTGTTATGAGTCTTTTTTCATCAATTTGAGTGAAATAAAAATATTTGATTCTCAACAGCAGTACTAGATACTTTGATGTAATATTTTCTGCTGGCGATCAAGAGATCAGTGAAAATGCTGACATAATTTACCCAAAGTGACTTCAGCTAGATAAATCTGGTCATACAACAGTCAGTCCTTGGCATCCATTGCAGATATATGTGTGTTTACGTAAAAGGGGAACATTTCAACTTAAACCTGCTTTCGGAGCATATGAGATCATCCCATTATTTTAGTGGGTTCGTGTAGTTTAGTTTTTTATGTGGTGATTGGTGTATTGTTGCTTGTCTCTTTGTCTTTTCTTCTTTAGCAATAGCGTTGTGAGTTTATTTTCGACTCATCATCTCATGAGTTTTAATGTCCGTTTCCTTCACCACTCTTTAAAAAAATACATGTACCAACATATTCGGAAAGCAACTTTGCATTACCATTTGCCGATACACCAACTTCCTCCATTATTAAAACAGACAATGATATTAATAGTAACGTTAAACAACCAAACATTTTACATCAAATTAAACATATTCATAATTGTTTTAAAATTTATATGAAAAAATCGAAAAGGGTTTTACTTTTGATCTAAATGTAGAATCTTTTTATGTGGCACATGGAACAACACATCAAAATATTTTGGTGTACCCAAACCCTACACAAAAAAAGGACCGACATATACCATAGTCAAACTGTCGAAGTCGAAATTAAACTGACAACGCCATTTGACTAAACAGATAAAGACAAACATACAAATAACAGTACACAAGAAACAACATAGAAAACTAAGGACTATGAACAATACTACCTCACAAAAAACTAGGTTATCTTAGTTGCTCAGGAAGGCTAAGATCATACCATAAAGAAGCGACTGAGGGTAGGTAGGTACACATTTTCTTTTTTTCGAAAAAAGAAATGAATGTATCGTTAGTATTACCTAGTATCTGATTAAAAAATAGCTTACATCAGAACAATAAAAGTTTTCGAGTAGACAGCAATTTTCTGGGTAGATAGGATTAGGACGAACACACATTTTTGGATACGATTGCTTACTAGCAATCTGTAGACATTAACCATTGGCTCAGGGCCATACCCTCACATCAATCGTTTTATTCAAACATTAAGAAACATCTCAGATACTTATGATTGTATTGTTTTAAAATGTAAAAGCATACAAATGGATTGAACTTAAACAACATTCCTATAATGTTCTCATTATCTTCATATTTCCATTGACTTATATGCGTGCTTTTAATAATACGGGAAATCGGAATTAAGCAGTATTAATATTAAGTGTTTTTATAAATTTAGAAACCCGTCAAACGGAATTCCCCAGTTTTGATAAAATGTGAGAGTTCTCTGAATTCCGATAAAACTTTTTCTGACATATAAGAACTGAAGTGAAGTTTTTCTTATATGTCACCGTTATGAAACTAATATTTGATATTGTACTTCCATAAAGAAATAGAGAATCATCTAGGTCGTTTAATTAACCTTGGTGAAAATATACGTTCTTGCTCCAGGTTTTGTTTAGGTATTCATGCGCATGCGTATAGTCTTCTTAACTTCAAGGAGTATTAGATTGAATGGTTGTTTTGGATTCCCCACTCCATTGATTACTTTGAAACTCATGGGACCCTAAGGCCTTTCTATGTATGCCTGCTATTGAGGGTCATTGTTGCATAATTTTAATTCACATGCATCATTTAGATTAAAATAAATGTAGTCAACATCGTAAAGGTGTAACTTCAACACCCCTCCATAAGAAAGTACATTGTTCATACACTTGTATCCGGGTTTAACTATTTTGCAACTATTCAGATTACGTAAATTACATTTCACATGTGCAGTTGAATTAGTTTTGAAAATAATATTATCCAGCCACATGTATACATGTGTCAATGAAAACAATGGCAATCGTTAATTTTAAGGAAATTTTGCTGTTTTTGGTTATTATATTTAGGAGATAACTTTATTGTATTTAAAGCTCCGACGGCATCAATTGGGGATTTGATGGTCGCAAATTAAGTTTACTGGCGACGCAAAGTAAGATTTACAAATAAGTCAACATGACCGAAACGGTCAGTTGACCCCTTTAGGAGTTATTGCCCTTTGAAGTCAATTTTCAATCTGCTTCCTTTGTTTAATATTCTCATAGACCAAGGTGAGCGACACAGGCTCTTTAGAGCCTCTAGTTTTAGTAGTTAATTGCTTGAATATCTCTACAACTACTGAATTTGCATGTCTAATACCCAAAACATATCAATTCCAATTCAGTGTTGAATACCATACTTTGGCATAAAATGGTTTACTTTACAAATTTTGACTTGGATGAAGAGTTGTCTCATTGGCACTCCTATACCACATCTTCTAATATCTTTATCAATTATTTCTTATTCACACCCAATAGAAACCATCTATGAAAACACGCAAACCATATGCCCTCTTAAATGAAATGACCTAGAAATTGTATATTGTTTCGGAAAAAGTAAAGTACTACAACGTGAGACTATATTCGACATGACTATGTTAATCGGGAAGTGTGTTTTCATCTCCTAGTTTAAAGAAAAGACTAATGAACTGTTGTTTATATTATTATAATTATTTTGTAGGACAATCAAGGAGAGGTTACGGAGATGAATTATGAAGAAAAAATGATTATAGCATACGAGGCAGTTGTATCAAAGAAAATGTCGTTTAAGGAAGCATGCACGAAATTCAAGATTCCTGATAGCACACTACGAGATAGAGTGAAAAAGGGAAATCCTACGAAAGGAAGAAGAGGAAAAAATGCAACCCTGGATCAAAATGAATCAGAAAAATTGACCAACTGTATAATGATGCTGATGAAACAGGGATATAATTACACAATCGATGAACTGTGTACGTTATCAAGTCAATATGTTGTAAGCATTGGCAAGCGTAAGCACGATAAACCAGTCACAAAACATTGGTTTTATTTGTTGTGTGAGAACTTTCCTAAGCTTAAAGAGTTGAGGATTAAACTTACACAAATGGATAGAACTCAAACACGGGATTTGACACGTGTCTCAAGTTTTTTCTCATATTTGTCTTCTTGTGTTAACAAATATGACTTATCCGAGAGGCCTTGTTCAATTTATAGTTTAAGCTCTACAGAATTATCTTACTCATGGCCTTATGCAATCAGAGAGGTCCCTTCTCATGAAGAAGCAATCACTTTGTTTATTTGTGCAAATGGCGCTGGCAACGTTATCCCTCCTTGGTATGTTTTTCCCGAGGGTAAATCAAATTTGGATATAAATCGTCTACAGGAAGATTGTAAACCAGGTTTCGGGTTTCTAGCAGAAGAGAGATTGTTTCCATCGGAGATATTTTTAAAATATCTGACAACTCATTTCCTTCGCCACACGCTACCTCAGGATCATAAGATTCTTCTCGTTGACGGACATGACCTGTATGTCTCTGTTGAAATATTGGAATGGGCAGAACAAAACCAAATTACTTTAATTGTTCTTCCTGCAGACGAATACAAGACAATTCAGCCATTACAAGTCGATTGTTTAAGTTCTTTTGAGCGTTTGTTGACGGAGAACTGTAAAGCTAGCATGTCAGGTTCGCAGTTAGAAAGATCTGCTTTATGTAAAGCTGTTTCAGATGCATACCAACAAGCATTTACAAGTGAAGAAATTCAGCGTTCTTTTAGAATGTCAAAAATATTCCCGATTCCTACGGAAATGATTTGACAGAATTGCACTTTATGTAGCTAATATCAAATACAATCGCTGTTAAGAATTAAAACTAAAAATTGTAAAGCGTAAGATACATTGAAGAAATGTCGGTGTATTTACATTAGAATGATTTTTATGTGTTTATCAAAGAAGAAAAGTAATATAAATACGTTCTGATCAATTTACAAACTGTTTTAAAGCCAATACATAATTCTACATGAACAGAAACTAGTAACACATTGCATGTTGAAATCATTTTGTACATAAACGTATAAAAAGAGGAATTATATTTCATAGTTATTCAAATAAATGTACGCTTCAATCAATATTTTTTTTATTATAATGATATTAGTAATGGAAGTCAGTTAAACCGTAATCAAGATATTTTAATTCATTTATAATTTGAGACGTTAATAAAATTGAGAATGAAAATGGGGAATGTGTCATAGAGACAATAACCTGATCTAAGAGCAGACAACAGTCGAAGGTTAACAATGGATTTTTAATGCAGGGAGAAACTCCTACACTCAAGGATTGCTTTTGCTGGCTTCTTAACATAATAACAAAAATGTATACTATGTCAACTAGTCACTTTGTTCCGGTGGAACTTTTAAACCAGAGGAAGAGCAAAGTAACTAGTTAATAAGTTCCTCAAAAACTTTTCGCCTAATTAGTTCTTTCCGCCCGGAACTTTCCAACGTCGGAACAAAAGAGCATTTACAATAACTTGGACATCATACTAAAATCAGAAAAATACACAAGAAATTAAAATTTAAAAAAATGTACAAAACAATTATGAAAAATAAATATGATATACAGCAACAATCACCACATTAGTGGGTCCACACTATGGACACTGTCACGGGTACACATATAATGTTGCGGTTTAAGCATCTTAACTGGCACAAAACTATCCCTAACAGAGGACAGTGCATGTGCATAATGTCAGACATTGAATCTTTATAAATATAAATTGGGAATAACTTTTGAAAGTGGTAGGATTGCATAACGTAAACATTACTGTACAAGCATTATTTGATACTTACGAGATAGCTGAGAACAATGCCCGAGATAAATATTTTGACTATTTCTTTACACTATTCATCTGAACTTGGCCAAGTTTGCCTATAGGATTTTGATTAACTGCCTATAGCACCCTTTGGTGCTTTGATTTGTTGATATAGTTATTTTTTTATGATCATATGAATGATATTTTATGTCAACAAAGTCTACTGAACAAAAATATCTGAGGAAATCTTAAAAGTTTCATTTAAACTAGTTAAACAATTTGAATTTGTATGATTTGTCATTATACCCATATTTTAGCATAAGTGAATATATTTATATATGATCAAAACGTTCACCTGTCCCAAGTCAGGAGCCTCTGGCCTTTGTTAGTCTTGTATTATTTCATTTTTAACCGGATTTTTGTGACAAAAATGTCGGTTATTGATTTGGGGGTGTACGGCGGGCGGGCGGGCGGGCGAGCGCGCGGGCTGCATTCAAATGTTGCCCGTGCATTAACTCATGAACCGTTCAACCAGAGCTTTTAAAATTTTAATATGTTGTTACTGACAACTTAATGAAGGTCAAGTTCAATAATGGCGATTTTGACTTTTACCATTCAGGAGTTATGGTTCTTGAAAGATTGAAAAATGGAGTTTCCAGTCGTGTTCGTGCATGTACGCATGAACTGTTCTACCAAAGCTTCCCAAATTTTAATATGTTGTTACTGATGACAAAATGGAGGTCAAGTTCAATAATGACGATTTTGACTTTTACCGTTCAGGAGTTATGGTTCTTGAAAGATTGAAAAATGGAGTTTCCAGTCGTGTCCGTGCATTCACACAGGAACTGTTCTACCAAAGCTTTCCAAATTTTAATATGTTGTTACTGATTGCAAAATGGAGGTCAAGTTCAATAATGACGATTTTGACTTTTACTGTTCAGGAGTTATGGTTTTTGAAAGATTGAAAAATGATGTTTCCAGTCGTGTCCGTGCATTTTCTCATGAACCATTCAACCAAAGCTAGGATGAAATTTGAAAAAAATAGGCAGGACAGGAGTTTTGAGTAAAAATAAAAGGCAGGATGAGACACTTGCAAAAAAAAAAGTCAGGACGACAATTTAGGTAAAAAAAAGTCAGGATAAACTAAAAAAAAAGGCAGGACCGAACAAAGTGAAAAATAAAGAGGCAGGACAGAGATTACAGCTAAAAAAAATGCAGGACAAAATTTTTCTTCCTAGCCCCCCCTTTTCCCCCCATAAAAATCAAATGGTAGCTCCCTAATGACAAAATAGAGGTCAAGTTCAATAATGATGATTTTGACTATCACCATTCATCAGTAATGGTTCTTGTGATATTGCCAGGACACAACTAAATGTTAATAAATCCGGTTTGCTGTCGTTGTGACAGCCTCTTGTAGTTTCTCATGTACAATTTGGAAATTAGTATGGCGTTCATTATCACTAGACTAGTATATATTTATTTAGGGGCCAGCTGAAGGACGCCTCCGGGTGCGGGAAAAAAATTCTCGCTACATTGAAGATCTGTTGGTGACCTTCGGCTGTTGTTTTTTTCTATGGTCGGGTTGTTGTCTCTTTGACATATTCCCCATTTCCATTCTCAATTTTACAGTAAATATCAACAGATAAAGTAATTATAAAAAGTAAAATTTATGGGAACGATGTTCATAAAAGGTCATCTTTTTTTAAATGAGCAAATAAAAAATGTTACGAATCCATAAAACAACGAAAAGTATAAAACATGGACTAATGTCAAATCGTTTTAAACTTTGAAGAAATAGAACAAAGCATCTGTTGTGTTGTACAATTTTTAAGTAAGGATGCAAATTTAAGAATTGATGCAATTTGGCAAGGATTTGTATAGTGATACTATACAAATTCTTGAATTTGGGTACCCCCAATTACAGGACCACGGTTCGATTGGAGGTCAATTCATACTCATTTTTCTATGATTCAAATAATATGGATCCCATATTAAATCGATGTAAGTAAATAGTAAATTTTGATAAAAGTACAAAATAAACCAACAGAATAGGTGCAGTTTGGATACCCTCACGTGACATGATTTTTTCTAAATTTGTTTAAGTAAATAATTAACGTACGTTGTACAATTATTATATTAATTTCTTTTGGGTTCATAATTAGTTTTACGTCTAAATGATTCTATGAAGTTACTGACTTCTAAGTGATATGAGTCTGTAAACCGGAAATGAAGGATTTTTAAGGATAGAAGCTAAAACCGAAAAACTGATCCCAAGGTAGTGTCATGGCTAAACTGTATTACTCTATCGTTTTTAACACTATAATAACAGTCTAAACATGCTAATGAAGATAAGGTACAAGGAAACAAAGAAATTTTTTATGAGCTCCTGTTTACCATTTGTTTTCTAGGACAAGGTAACTTAAAATCACAGACATTTTTGAACTTGTTTTATTGGGTCTCACTAATTAGCGACAACAAGCGTCAAGAAGCGACAAGCGACAACAAGCGTCAAGAAGCGACAAGCGACAACAAGCGTCAAGAAGCGACAACAAGCGTCAACAAGCGACAAGAAGCGACAACAAGAATTATTTTAGCGACAACAAGCGACAAGAAGACTATTTAGCGACAAGAAAACATTTTTTATTATTATTAAATATTAGATATTAAATATAAATAAATTTGTATGTAATGTTTTTTTCTAAATTTACGAGCAGATCTGTCTAATTAAAATGTTTTATTATATAGATAGACGAAGAAATGAAACATTTGTGAGGAAGAAAGAGATTGCGAAGTTTATATTAGTATATTGGTAGATGAAGAAATTAAACATTTGTGAAGAAGAAAGAGATTGAGCTTCTTTTTTTATTTCTAAATATGAAGAATATGTATAAGATAATGGATTTATCTGTTTTCATCAAAGTCAAAGTATGAATAAACGTACTTTTGCGAGAATAATACTGAAATGCTGACAATTTACTTTATACTAAACATCAAAGTTGAATGACTTCAGTCAGCTTGGTAGAGCAAAGGAAATGTACACTCTATAAAATTGAAACAAAAACAAAAAAAGGTCAACTTTCCTTTGAAGGATTTATTGAAACAAAAACATGAAATATTTTTTTCCTTTCTAACAGTATAATTCATTGTTCTTGATAGGAACAACATTAAGGTAATAACAGTACACACAATGTGGAACATCAAATGGAATGATCTGAGATTAACGACGCGCGTGTCCCCTGTTTTATTACTGCAATAACATCCAATTAACACCTTCAACTTTGTACACGCGTCAGACTATACAATTACACGCGCCAGAATATACAATCATTGTAAATATTTCAATTCTTTATTAACCAAATGTTTTACAACATATAGGTACATGTATAATATATTTTGATATGAGCGTCACTGATGAGTCTTATGTAGACGAAACGCGCGTCTGGCGTACTAAATTATAATCCTGGTACCTTTGATAACTATTAACACCACTGGGTCGATGCCACTGCTGGTGGACGTTTCGTCCCCGAGGGTATCACTAGCCCAGTAGTCAACACTTCGGTGTTGACATGAATATCAATTATGTGGTCATTTTTATAAATTTCCTGTTTACAAAACTTTGAATTTTTCGAAAAAACTAAGGATTTTCTTATTCCAGGCATAGATTACCTTAGTAGTATTTGGCTCAACTTTTTGGAATTTTGGATCCTCAATGCTTTTCAACTTTGTACTAGTTTGGCTTTTTAAATATTTTGATATGAGCGTCACTGATGAGTCTTATGTAGACGAAACGCGCGTCTGGCGTACTAAATTATAATCCTGGTACCTTTGATAACTATTAACACCACTGGGTCGATGCCACTGCTGGTGGACGTTTCGTCCCCGAGGGTATCACTAGCCCAGTAGTCAACACTTCGGTGTTGACATGAATATCAATTATGTGGTCATTTTTATAAATTTCCTGTTTACAAAACTTTGAATTTTTCGAAAAAACTAAGGATTTTCTTATTCCAGGCATAGATTACCTTAGTAGTATTTGGCTCAACTTTTTGGAATTTTGGATCCTCAATGCTTTTCAACTTTGTACTAGTTTGGCTGTTTAAATATTTTGATATGAGCGTCACTGATGAGTCTTATGAAGACGAAACGCGCGTCTGGCGTACTAAATTATAATCCTGGTACCTTTGATAACTATATATACTAAATATATATTACAAAAATATAAGATCAGGCCTAAAAAAAAAGATATGCGTTTCCGGTAACCTCTTTTTGAAAAATAGGGTCGGTAGGTCGGAATGTTTTTTTTTTTTTTTTTGACATCGTAAATGAAATCCGGAAAATTATCATGTTTTTTCCAAGTCCGGATCCGTAATTAGTTTCAAAAACCGGAAGTGTGCCATTTGCAATGTTTTTGAAGCACCTGCTGTGCAAATTTCTTGGATTTTAACCTAATTGGAACACCTTTTGACATTAATAAAATGTTTTACTGGCTTTCTATGCAAGAGGAAGCAAGAGAGAAAAAATATTATGTCATCTATCAGAAGCCTGTGTCAAAAACAGGGTCGGTTGATAATTTTTTTTTTTTTTTTTTTTGGAAGATCCAATAAAAAAGTTAGGGTTGGGGCTAAAAAACAGGGTCGGTCGGGTTACCGGAAACACGGCTCTTTTTTTTCTCGGCTTCGTGACAAAACAGACAGAAGTTTTAAAAACACAAAAAATAAAAACATATAAATATAATTCCAAATAGCAAATATTTGTAACAAATGAATTAAAAATTATTTGGACTAATTTTACTGAAGACAGTCATTTCTGAGCTTCAGTGCTCTAAATATATATCTTCCCAAGTTGCACAGGTCTTTTACATTAGTAGTGCTTAAGAATTGTAAAAGTTTATAAACAGATGGCTTACGCCAATAATATGGTTTAATCAAACATTCACGCAAATTAGAATATAATGGACATGTTCATTATCACTGAACTAGTATATATTTGTTTAGGGGCCAGCTGAAAGACGCCTCCGGGTGCGGGAATTTCTCGCTATATTGAAGACCTGTTGGTGACCTTCTGCTGTTGTTTTTTATTTGGTCGGGTTGTTGTCTCTTTGACACATTCCCCATTTCCATTCTCAATTTTATTTTATGATAAAATAAAATGCATTTCATCTTCAATATCATCAATTTACACAATGTACAGGTTCTAAGATTTCTACTAACATTGGAATACCTTCCCTTCTCTATAGCTAGATTATGTGATGACAATCTAAATTTAACAATACACTTTTTATAAATTTCGGGTATGGGTTTACACAAATATGACTGCAAAGAAAAATTGGATATCATATATCTATACAAAAAACATTTTGATGAACTTTCTAGAGTAGCATCAAACTCTTGTTTGACAATATCACAAAGTCTCTGTTTAATAACAATAATATGATCTTTACATAAAGAATTTTGTGAATACCACAAATCATTTAAACCAAGATGGAACAATTCCTTTCGTATATTACAAACCCAGTTATTTTTGTCATTTGGATTCTTTAAACACATATCATATAAATAATTGTAACAACCATGTAATATACAATTGTTATTATTTAATACTTTAATCCAATATTTAAATATACGTAATTGTCGCTAAATAGTTTCTTGTCGCTTGTTGTCGCTAAAATAATTCTTGTTGTCGCTTGTTGACCATGTTGACGCTTGTCGCTAAAATTCTTGTTGTCGCTAATTAGTGAGACCGGTTTTATTTTATTCTTACTGTACATGCTGTAGACTTCATCTATCAGCATCATGAGGGTAGGATAGTCCAAATATAAACGCCGAAATATAATACAAAATTTAATACACTGTGCCCTGACCCTTAAAATAAAAAAAAGTGAGGATGAAGTTAAGAACCCAGAAGTTGCAGTATATTATATATGCATTACAGGATTGTTTCTATCCATTTGAAGAACCACTATCAACGTATATTTACGTAAATATACGTTATTAGTAGGTCTTACGGGTTATCACAGAAAAATAACATACATTTCTTATTGTGGACTCAAAAATCAAAGAACTGTGTATGTTGTGTTTCTTATGTTGTACTGTTATACCACTGTCCCAGGTTAGGGGGAGGGTTGGGATCCCGCTAACATGTTTAACCCCGCCACATTATGTATGTATGTGCCTGTCCCAAGTCAGGAGCCTGTGGTGTAATTCAGTGGTTGTCGTTTGTTTATGTGTTACATATTTGTTTTTCGTTCATTTATTTACATATTAAAATAAGGCCGTTATTTTTCTCGCTTGAATTGTTTTACATTGTCTTATCGGGGCCTTTTATAGCTGACTATATGCAGTATGAGCTCTGCTCGTTGTTGAAGGCCGTACAGTGACCTATAATTGTTAATGTTTGTGTCATTTTGGTCTTTTGTGGATAGTTGTCTCATTGGCAATCATACCACATCTTCTTTTTTACATGTTACATGTTTCAATATATAATTAGTTACAAGTTCTAATGATATTACTAACTATCATATACTACCCTTACCGAAAAATAAGCCCTGCGGCAAACATCAAACATTGCCGCAAGCTTGCAGCAAACGTTTGCTGCAAACTTGCCGCAACCATTTTACCACGCAAATGAAGTTTGCCGCAAGCTTGCGGCAAACATAATTATGCAAATTAGATTTGCCGCAAGCTTGCGGCAATTGTTTGTTGCAAACTTGCGGCAAACTTGCAGGAACTACACATATACCAATGTCATGTGTGTAGACACATTCGTTTATCTCTTTTAAATTACACAGCAACATTTTTAAAAAGTCAAATCCTGTCTTTATACAAACAGTCATTGAAAGAATTCTTGCAAACTCGTGTGAGATGTGAGGAAATACATACATGCATTTGAGTTTTGAAAAGGAGGCAGGAGTCATTCTCAAATGACATAATTATATATACTGTACCAGTATTAAAAACTGAAATATGAAAATCTCAAGATGTATTGAGTATAAAGCTAGGTATAATTGCATTACATGGTGCAGTACATCAGTAACAAATTCAAACTTATAATAGCTTAAGTTTTTCAATCACACATACATGTATTTATAGTTGCTTACTTAATTATGTATGATGATAGCATTAATTATTTTATTAAAACATGCAGTTCTATGAATCATTTGTACTTACACAATTACTGATTATCCCATATTATTGAACCAAAATGCCTCCTTGATCTCTTATATGTGAAATGTATTTCCAAACACAACCAACATGACCGAGCCACACTTTCAAATTGTTAGCATCCAGGAAGTGCCAACTAGGCATGCCCAGTCAATATTGTGTAATTCCTGCAATGTTCTGGCAAACATATAGAATGGTCAAAGTTTTCTGCAATCTTGCGGCAAACATATTGAATGGTCAAAGTTTTCTGCAATCTTGCTAGCGGGGGCATCATTTGTGTCCCATGGACACGTTCCCTATTTTTGATAAAAGCCTTTAATATAAATTCACTTTCATTACAGTTGTATTGATTTAAGTTACTGTTACTGTCTTATTTATAAAAAAGGATGCGGTATTTTTTGCAAAGAACCAATGTTATCTAAAAGAGTTCAAAGGAGGAAAATGTGTAAATAACTATAGGCCACATTATGGTCGTCAATAATGAGAAATATTTGTACCATATACATGTAGAAAGCTATAAAAGGCCCCGATAGGAAATATGTGGAGCAATTCAAACAAAAAAACTTACGTGTTAATTTACTAAAAACAAATATGAAGGATCTAAACCAATAGAAAAATACTAATTCACAGGCCCTTGATGTTGACATGGCATGGGTACTTAAAAAGAAATTAACAGAGCTTTCTGTATATTTCAATATTTTAGATCTACAGTTTTAGGTTGCAATAGAAAATATCAAAACTTTTTATGACAAACATGAAAAAAAGTTATTTTTGATAAATACTGACGAGACAATGGTTTAGTTTAAAACATCCAAGCTGTGATGAAATACATTTTTAAAATAATACACGTCAATAACCTTTTTGGAATAATACGCAGCTACAGTTGCAAACTTTCCAGAGGTGCTGTCCAGCACTTTGATTGTATCTGCCTGCCAAACATATTTAGTAATCAATTAATAATTCATTAATAGTGCATAATCTTACTCGTTATTTGTTCTTTTAACTAATTAAGATCTACATGTTTATGTATAACATGTATAACACTTTCTATAGCTTGCGTATATTGCATGCAGTTTCCTTAAAAATTTCTAAAGTCCAATTTTTTAAAAAGGAATTGATTCCTTGAATTTCCTTTGTTCTTTGTTGTTGAGATTCAAACTTATCATTGACCCAGTTGTGTATTTTTGAATATACACTTACATTTTGTATATTTTTAGATTCCTACCAGAAAATATTTTTTTCATGGTGGAATTTTGAAAAATTCCTACCAGGTTTTCTAGTAGGAATTTTATTTTCCTACCAAATTATTCCTTCTAATTTGCATATTCCTGGTAGGAATATACAATATTCCTACTAAAAATTCCTGCTAATTTAAATTTTTCGGTTGTTTTCCGTGTGGATTCCTACTACTGTCTGACTAGAATATCACTCTTTTCTGGTAGGAATTCAAATCATTTTTCCTACTATATTCCGTGTACATTCCATACGGATTGTTTTGTACAGGGTAGTCTAAACTGAGAGTTGTAGATTTGTAGCATAACTGTACATATGTAGTTTTGAGAATATAGAATAGATAGGAAATATAATATAGTTATTAATTATTATTATTAGTATCCGAGCAAGTAAAACACGGATCTATCAAGTGTACTTAACAATTATTTGGATATTGAAAAGTATATTGCATTAAATGATTAAAATTTTTTTTTTTTTTTTAAATCATAGATAAATCTATCTTTTAAGTTTCAAACATAATTTAGAAAGTTACATTAAAAAAAGTGGACTTTTCCCAAAAGTGTTCATTATGTATTGTTATTTTTTTTTTGTCGATTTGTCCATATTAAAATGTTTTTTTCTTCTCTGTTGAGGCATATGATAGAAAGATTTTATATCGTATGTACTAAATTTGGGGTCCGACATCCGTGAACCGACGTTTCACTCTTTGAACTTCTATTTCGGAACCACGTAAAGGGACCAATATATACAAAAATGTATCAATCTGTTATTTTTCGCAATTGTTGAAGCATACTATAAAAGATCATAACATGTCATTTTTCATATCGCATATATTATCAGCCCTCGGTCAATATCAGCCCTCGAGTCATGTGGCTCTTGGGCTGATATTGAACCTAGGGCTGATAATACATGTGCGATATATGAAAAAATGCCATGTATTAATCTGATAATATTATCTTTATGTTTATGTAAAAATGTTTACTTACATTTTGTTTGTAACTATAGAAAGATATAACAGTTCACAATTTGCTAATTTGTATTTGGTTGTTTTGGCCCCAAACCTACATGTATGTGACCCCATGTTGTTCTGGCCAAAAGTCAATCTGGCCCAAGTCGATCCGGCCCAATGTCGATTCAGCCAAACAATAAAATAATGAATAATCTATATGGACAGAATCAATTGTGCAAATTACATTTTGAAAAGGTATCTTTCTATTTTTTGCTCACCTAGCCCTAAGGGCCAAGTGAGCTTTTCTCATCACTTGCGGCCACCCAAACAAGATGGCCGTAATGGCTTAAAATAGAACATAGGGATTAAATACAGTTTTTGGCTTATAACTCAAATACCAAAGCATTTAGAGCAAATCTGACATGAGGTAATTGTTTATCAGATGAAGATCTATCTGCCCTAAAATTTTCAGATGAATCGGACAACCCGTTGTTAGGTTGCTGCCTCTCAATTGATAATTTTAAGGAAATTTTGCTGTTTTTGTTATTATCTTGAATATTATTATAGATAACAGCAATAATGTACAGCAAAGTATGACCTAAAAATAAGCAATATAGGAAAGGTGTACTGACATAAGTAGTCTCGAAACACATTAACTCCAAATGGAGTTTTCGTTAGTAGAAGCCATATTAACTATGTGTATCAGTGAGAAAAATGTAAAAGCATAAAAATATAGTATATATATACCAATACACATAATTAACAGCGTCTGGTGATGTTTTATAGCCTGACCGGTTTCGGTCCATAAAGGACCTTCATCAGAGGCAGAATGGTGGATTAATGTTTGCACCCTATTTATATAGATATGGTAACCGGCGGTTGAGTTAACCGGCGGTTGGGTTGACCGGCGGTTGAGTTAACCAGCGGTTGAGTTAACCGGTGAAAATCCCAGTGGTATGACCTAAAAATAAGTCAACATGACCAAAATGAAAAAAAAACACATCACCATCACCAAAACACAATTTTGTCATGAATTCATCTGTGTCCTTTGTTTAATATTCACATAGACCAAGGTGAGCGTCACAGGCTCTTTAGAGCCTCTAGTTTCTGATGCCATCAGATGGGGTTAAAAATCAAATGCTTTATAACAACACCAAACAATTGGACAACAACTCATACATATCATGCATATATACTCAATAGGCTTGAAAACTTGTAATGGAAACATAATCAATTCAACATATGCATTTGTAGTTGTTTCAAACTTATCTAATGAAAATATTCGTCAAAGGCAAACTTTTTTTTTTCCGTTCACTGTCACCAATTATAATCTTATTAATTTCATAAACTTTTATCAGTGATTTACAATTCATACAAAATATATCTTCATTATTATATTTTTTATAATGGGCTGGATCCACTTTAGATATGGGGCCGGATTCACATGGGCATGATGGGCCGGATCCACTTGAGCTTGATCGATTTTGGGCTGGATAAAGCTTGCCAATTTTGCATAGTACACCTGTATTATTACAGAAAAAAATATGCCTGTAACAACCATGATAACTAAAGGGTGTTATCACAGCTTTTCTATATCACTCCAAAGCATTTGCTCAGACTTATATCATGGTTAATTACAATGTATTTTTATTCAGTCAGTGGTACTACTTGTACAAGTAACTTTTATTTACTTAAAGAAGTAAAAAAATATATAGACATAAAATATAAAAAAAATTGTAAGGGTTCCGCGGAACCCAGAGCATGCAGTGTTTCGCCTTCTTTTGCTGTAACTCCAAGACTCAACAAAAATGAGGAAAACAATCAATAAAAATATTCCTCTTGATACTATCTTGTGATTGTAAGAAGCTTCTTCCCAAGTTTGGTAAAAATTTCAGGATAGTTTATGAATCGAATAAATGTTTTAAAAACTTTAACTGCAGACTGTATGTAATGTTAACTGGAAGAAAAACTAAGTCCATTTATAAGTAAAATACAGATACACAGGTACCAAATATTAACAAAATTTCCTGTCTAGATACTAGCTTTTGATCACTATTAACAAGCTTCTGTCCAAGTTTGGTACACATTTAAAATAGTGTAAGAAAGTTATTATGTTTTTTGGAAATTTAACCACAGAGTGAATGTGTTGTTTCCTGGCAGAAAACCTAAGTCCATTTAAAAGTATAATACGGAAAAAAATGGATTTATTTTTTTACAAAATTTACTTCTGGATATTATCTTATGATCAAAAACAAGCTTCTGTCCAAGTTTGGTACAAACCCAGGATAGTTAAAGAAAGTAATTAAAATTTTAAAAACTTTAACCACAGAGTGAATGTACATGTAATGTTTTCCTGCAGAAAAACTAAGTCCATTTATAAGTTAAAAAAAAAATTGAAATTTTATTTTTGAAAACTGTACTTCTGGATACTATCTTATGATCATAAACAAGCTTCTGTCCAAGTTTGGTAGAAATCCAGTATAGTTTAAGTTATTAAATTTTCAAAAACTTTAACCACAGAGTGAATATTTTTGGACGCCGACGACACCGGAAAGTAGGATCGCTTAGTCTCGCTTTTTCGACTTAAGTCGAAGGCTCGACAAAAAGAAGATGTGGTATGATTGCCAATCAGACAACTGTCCACTAGAGACCAAAATGACACAGAAATAATTAACAACAATAGGTCACCGTACGGCCATCAACAATAAGCAAATCCCATATGGCATAGTCCGCTATAAAAGACCCCAAAACGACAATGTAAACAATTCTAACCAGACAACTAACGGCCTTGTCTATATATATATATACATTTCGTCTAAACATCAACCCAACAATGTTAGATCTGTAAATTTGCTTTCGCACATTTTTGGTTCTTCCCTCGCCGGGCTACTGTGATATAGTGACACCAAATCGCCTGCACTGCAGCCGTCCCGCTAGACCACACGACCACCTGGGCTCTCAAAAAAAGAGCTTTCGGTGGGAATGTGTTACCTTTCCACGTCAGTTTTAATCTAGCGGCGTACTACAGTACATGATATATAAGGCATGAAGATGTTATTGTTACAGATCAGCTAAATTATCTATAGTAAAGGATCCTACAAATTAATGTAAGATACAGTCACAGAAAATAATTATATTCATAAGTACGTCTGAGTCAGTGGCAACCCTACAACAGTCTCAGATGTATCCATCGGATCGCCATCAATGATGGTCATGATGATAGATTACAGATAATGGTTATGTCACTGTACACTTGATTCGGGTAACATACAGTTATGAACTTATTTTAAATGGACACTAGCTACAAGATATAAAAATAATCTAATATATTATTATTTTGGCTCAATCCTTAATGAAATGCGTATACATGTAGTAAAACAATAATATGATTTTATCAGCCAGTTTGGTTCAATTTTGTCAAAAAAAGCTAAAAAAAACCCCAAAACATTGATTTAAGAATTATTCACCTCAGTGCAAGTGAATAACTTGTGATTAGTATGTGTTAAGTTATTTAAAGAATGTCAACATTGAAAGTGGAACAAAGATAAATCATTTGATTGACTGATTCAATAGACAAAAAATCATTCTTATACAGGTAAAAATGATAATAAACATTTTATTGTTTATCTATAATATTTAATTAAATAGACCTGGAATAATCCTTTACCACGAGTTTGCTTAATCTATTAATATCTATAATTATGTTTACATCGCATAATATATGGTCATCAGATGACTTTAGAGGTCAACTAGATAATTAATTAGATGTCGCTCAGACAAAAATACACACGAAACCAAGCTACCGATGTTCATGCATGTGCCCTCTTAATTGTTAATTTAAGACTCTTAATAGTTTGGATAAATGTTTTACATTGTTATAAATCGAGAATTTAATCAAAATCAGTGAACATGAATTTGACAGCTAGTGCCTCTTTAAAGGAATTAACTGAAATGTACAGTGTGTCAAAACGTTTTTCTTGGAACTTTTCACATTTCAACATATGAAATTCAAAATCCAATTGCCAGCTTGGCGAGTTTTAAAATTTGAACTTGCCAACTTATCCATATTTTAATGCAATGTTATAATCATTGTCAGAAATGGCTATAATCTAGTTTTTCAGAAAATTATATCAGTGTCAGATTGTCTGGCAAAGTCAAGCATTTTTACCAAATAAATGAAAAATATACACTATTTATTTGTTTTAACATGTCCAATATTCATGATATTATATAAAACACTTTGAATTCTTATCGATTAATGCATAATATGATACACAGAGAGTTTTTGAAATCTCTTTATCCTGGTGGTCCCCGAGAAAAATATGGTGGTTCTCACTTTTATACCAGGTTACAAAACACGTACAACTGTGCTGTCCTGTGCAAATTTTGTTGGTCAAATGATAATGACTCAAATCCCTAGGACTCACCACCTTTCTAGAACTCTGTTCACATGATACATATATAAATGTTAAACATTATATTTGATTATATTGAAGTGTAAATTGTTTATGAACTATTATCACATATTTTGTACTGATATGTACGTTTTTGCATGGCCAATAATAGCCGGAAGTCAATGTTGGTTATCAGCCCTCGGGGCCGATATCGATATCAGCCCTCGAAATTCATATCAAGCCCCCGAGTTTAACTTCCGGTAACCTGTCAATCAAAGGCTATTTGTAAACAAGTTGAACACAATGAAAAGAAATTTAGAAAGTTACAAATGTGCTGTAGAAGAAAAAAAAGTAAAAATCAACAATGAAAATCACAAAAGTTCCCGTAAAATTTTGATGTCATGAAGAATTTAGAAAATATATGACGCCACACTGGAATTTAATATATTTATTGTTAATTATTTCTGAAACTTTTCACAAAACGTTGTAAACCTACTGTGATACGAACTTTTTTTTTAACTCACAGTTATACATTTATTTATTTTTTTCGTTAAATATCTTTTTGATTTTTGATGAAATATCAAACATAATTTGGTGTAAGCTATTTGTTTTCTCCTCCTTGAAAATATGTGATAAATAGATTATAACATGTCATTTCCATATGGTCCATGGTATCAGCCCACGACCCATATCAAGCCCTCGAGCTTAAGCCCTCTGGCTTGATATGGGAGTCTAGGGCTGATACCAGGGCCATATGGAAAATGCCATGTAATAATCTATAAGTACCATGAGTACATGATCATAATCTGAATGATGTTTTAGGTTATTCTTATATATTAAGCCAAAAAAGTTTAGCAACAAAAATGTGAAATTTTACTTTATTACAAAATCATAACAACAAATAATTTTGATAATAAAAAAATGGAATTATGACATGTCAAAAACAACATGAATGTTTATAACTCATATTCATTAGGATTTTCTTTTTATGGAGCGCGGGAGGGTCAAAATGCGGGAATGAGTATAGTGTTATTCAAAATCCATTTCTCAGCCATGCCCTAAGTGCACCAATAATGGATTGGCAGGCACACCAGCAGCTGCCCTTAGTCAATGCACTACTCATGTGGCCGGAAAAAACTTGTCACATGTTGACGTAAAGCGAAGGTAGCGCTCCTCCCTTGACAATATTTTTTTTGGTCTAAAAAATATCTACCTATCCTGTGCAGTTGTAATTTATCGAAATCTGTTTGCTAGTCTCTAAACTGTTGCATAATGCACATTAAATCGAGCCACGATGTTAGCAACACTCATTCCGGCATCAACCATTCAAAGAGCTTCCTGACGGTCATTTTCAGGTAGGCCAGGTAGATGCGCCTTGCAATTTTTTCAAAGGTGTATGTTTTTTTTCTTACAAATGGTGTGTTTCTGAACGTAAGGGAAAAAGAAATTTTTGATATCGTTTTAAAAGTTAAGCAAAGGAACAGAAGGTAAAACATCAATTACACGTGCAAACCTGAAATGGCGCGAAATCCATCACAAGGAATAAAGTACTACTGTTTTAAAGTACAAGTAAAACTAAGGATTATATCAATGATGTTTAATTATTTTTTTCTCCAGAAACAACAAAATTTGTTTTTTTAGAAAGTGTTGCTAAACTTTTTTGGCTCAGTATATTACATGTACAGTTCACAGAGGGAGGACATAATCTCATACTCCCAACACAAATTCTAGTGTAACCAGTGTCTCTCTGTGAAGCACATTTTTCTCTCATAGAAACACCAAGTAATTACTCTAATCTGGAAGGATATTATGACTTTTTGATTGCAGGTAATTATATATAAAAATCAACAAAGCATGATTATTAGATAGTAAAATCATATACCTTCTAACATCATTTGTTAATTATCAAAAATGTTTAGTTTGATTTATAGTCGGAATAAAAAAATATGTAATGATAAGAATAAATAACATGAATAAAAATGTATGTAAAAATATAAGCAACCAAATTTTTCCCCCAAATAAGGGAGCCCGGCCCCCCTGAGCCTCCACCCTAAATCCGCCTCTGACAGTGTTGGTAAGAAAGACACCAAGGTAATATACAATTTAGGAGCTTTAGGGAGAATTACTCCAATTTTCTCCCAATATCCTCCAAAGATTTGGTGATAGTTGCTGGAATTTCTTGGTGTGACACCAAGTTTTTACACAGAGTTTGGAGTATGAGATTATATCCTGTCTGTGTGTACTGAAACATGCTATCTTCTTATATCTATCTATATATAGTAACATTATTAATAATGATTTCTCACATTATCATTTTAAATAGGTGCTGAAACATGAAAGGCAGCTTAACCATTCCTCGACACGCAGAGGACCTGACAAAATGTATGTATGAACTACAACAGGATGGTACATTCTGTGATGCAGGCCTTGAGTGCAAAGATGGCGTCATATTTGTTCATAAAATTGTTCTAATGGCATGTAGAAGTCCATACTTGAGGAATCAATTGGCGTCTGAAAGTCAAGGTACAAGAGTTTATGTCAGTCTTAAGAATTATTCATTAAAAACAGTATGCTGTTTGGTGCAGATCCTTTATACAGGACAATTAAATGTTTCCCAGGAGATTGAATTAAATTTTAGACTTTTGTGTGAGACAATAGGGCTTGACAATATAAAATCTGCTGCTGAAAATGTTAGTCAGCAAGACCAAAATATTTATGATGTCAAAAGCATAAACCAATTTTGTGCTGTTCAAGTTGAAAAGGAAATATTAGAATCCCAGGATGGGATCACAGCACTGGTGGCATCTGTCAATCATGGACCAGATGACAACTTAGTAGACAGTACAAACACAGATGATAGTTTAGAGGATCTCAACTATGGCAGCAGTGATGTTAAAGTTGATGGTGATACAGTTAAAGGAAGTCAAGATTCGAAGGTCGAAAGGGAGGATAACAAATCTTTGGGTCCGCCTAAAATAAGAGAAACCAGAAGCAACAAGAGAAGAAAAATTTACCACCCTGATAACACTTCACAAGCAAAAGACAATGCAACCTCAGCTAACGTGGCAGAAATATTGGCCATTGCAAAACAATTGTCTGGAAAAGATGAAGCCCAGCCATCTAAATCTGCTTCTTCTTGTCTAGATCAAACTAAATCTAGTTTATGTAATCTATGTAGAAAAGAATTTGCCAATGAAGGGGAAAATGTTACAAAACCAAGCAAGACAGTTTGTATAGAATGTATGGTTTTATTTAGTGAAGAAACCAATCATGACCAAGAGATAGAAACTAAACCAGACCAAACACAAAGTAACAACTATGAAGATGCTGGAGAAGACAGTGAAAAGGTAACAGTAATGATAATTCAAACTATTTTTTATATAATTTTATTTGACCTCAAAGCATTTACCTTCATCATGTCATCATGGGTGTTATCCTCAGAAGATTCATTAGTTTTTTGTACAATAACTTAAGTTTAAGTGAATTGACCTCTATGAACTTTGACCAGAATGTTTAATACGTACCACACAATGCAGGTTGGGATTGATTTTGGGGGTTATGGTACTAACAGTTTAGGAATGAGATGTCAAAAACAAGCATTTTTAAATAACAAAAAAAATATTTTTGCAGTCTTTAATTGGTATCACGTTCACTCGTCCCTGTGGTCATCGTCATGTAATAAAGAATTTAATTGCCATAAAAGAATGGAATTAGAAAAAAAGCCAGTAGGTTATTGTAAAAAAAGGAGCATTCAGTTATTTACCATCATGACCATGTTCACAAGAAATAAATTGTAATATATTTTACTGTATGTACACGTTAATACTAAGAAGAAGAAAAAATGGTTATGGGAAGTTTTCATCTCAGACTGTACAATAGTTATCAAAGGTACCAGGATTATAATTTAGAACGCCAGATGCGTGTTTCGTCTACATAAGACTCATCAAATACGCTCACATCAAAATATTTATAAAGCCAAACGAGAACAAAGTTGAAGAGCATTGAGGATCCAAAATTCCAAAAAGATGTGCCAAATACGGCTAAGGTAATCAATACCTGGGATCAGAAAATCCTTAGTTTTTCGAAAATTCAAAGTTATGTAAACAGGAAATTTATAAAAATGACCGCATTATTGATATTCATTTCAACACAGAAATAAAAATAAAAATAAATAATAAAAATAAAAAAAAAAAGTGTTGACTACCGGACTGGTGATACCCTCAGGGACGACACATGTACTTTCTTTGTTTGTTATTCTTGTTCAACAAAATTCAATGACTACTTTTGAACAATTTCAAGCATAACAAATACATGAAATAGAAGATTAATAAATTAAACAAGTTAAACGCCATGAAAATGCTTTGCTGAGTATGATACGACCGCATATATCAAAACCTGAACAGTTGAGGCACATTTGAACACTATATTTAAGCTGATGTTAAACAAATGTGTTAATCATTTATCTAATGGAAATGCATCATATATATTGCCTATACGCAGTTAGAAACCATGTTTGTTAATTATGTTAACACAATAAGGAAGGGGCAATTTAATTTGCTTTCGAATTAGAACGGAAAGAGATTGTGATTGAGATTAAAATTTTCGTTTGGACTTGCTTTGTTAACATTTTCATTTGCATCAAACATGTTTCAATGGTAAGATTTTAAAAAAAAATTCGAGACCAGAATAAATCCTTCTAAAATCTTCCATGCCATCCAAGGAAAGTAAGACCACTTTTTGGCCCCAAAATATAGCAGTTTTACAAATTGTTAAAATGTTAACTTTTAGTTATGTATTGGACAGAAGAATGCTTCTACTAAATACATATGGGCTCTTTTTGATAATACAATGGGTATATATCGGGAACTAGCACCATTAAGTCATGCTAAATTACTGAAATCTTCACAATTCTAACATTTTAGTTAAATTTTAGACGGTTTTCGTGTAAAACCAAAGTGGCCGCATTCGTGTTCATCCTTAATATTGAAATGTAAGTTGTATTTTATGATAATACATAACATATATAAAGGTTGAGGATGAACACGGATGCGGCCACTTTCATTTTTGACAAAAACCATCGGAAAATTAACATTTTTCGCCATATTTGGTAG
Source organism: Mytilus edulis (assembly GCF_963676685.1). Lineage (NCBI taxonomy): Eukaryota > Metazoa > Mollusca > Bivalvia > Mytilida > Mytilidae > Mytilus > Mytilus edulis. The sequence continues at coordinate 55,561,157 of NC_092349.1, read as the reverse complement.
ATTTTTCGTATTTGAGCTTGAATCGGATCGTTTTTAAAGACTAAAATCAGTTAAAATCTTTCACATAAACTTATTGATTCAAATGAAATAGACACTTAAGTGTTTAAAAAGTGGTCAAAATCATTCTTCAGAGGAACCTGAAATTTGAGGCCAAAATCGGCCCTTACCGGACCTACTCCTTTCATGATAATTATAAAATAGTCTTGTTTTTAAAAGCAGGTAGGTAACTACAAATTACCTTTAAAAAAAACTAATGAAATCACTTTCTCAAATTTATTTATGGTCAGCCTTAACAGAGCGACAGGCTCCTTGGGGCATCTAGTTTATTTTTAATCAAGTTTGAGTTTATTCCTTCTTTCCACTTTTAAAAATGAGTTTTACCAGTGAGGAAACCTGTTATATAAAAAACTGCCCTTGGATGAAAGTGATGTGATAAATTATCACATGAGAGATAGCACTTTTTTTACAAAGCTTTAAGGGCCGTATAAACGCCTTATTATTCACGTGTGCACTATTACGAAGAATGACATAAATTGTAAAAAGATAAAGTAGTCATTTGAGATATTTGACAAATATTAATGACTTAAATTGGGCTTATTTCCTGACATTGCAATAATGGCTTTAAACGTTCATTTGTTATATACCCCCGCTTTAAAAAAAGGGGGGTATACTGTTTTACCTCTGTCTGTCCTTCCGTCAGTCCGTCCGTCCCATGAATATTTTTCGTCACATTTTTCTCAGGAACTACAATACAAGGATTTCTGAAATTTGGTTTCAGGGTTTATCTAAGTCAGCTATACCGTGTGATGCGTTTTCAGATTGATCACTTGACAACTTTCTGTTTACCGAACACTTGTATGATTTTACACATGATAGCCAAGTTGAAAATTTTCGTCACATTTTTCTCAGGAACTACAATACAAGGATTTCTGAAATTTGGTTTCAGGATTTATATAAGTCAGCTATACCCTGTGATGCGTTTTCAGATTCATCACTCGACAACTTCCTGTTTACCGAACACTTGCATATTTTTACTCCATTAATATTATCCACTTGCGGCGGGGGTATCATCAGTGAGCAGTAGCTCGCAGTTTCACTTGTTTAAATTGAAAAAACATCACTAACATTTAAGATCTTCAAGAATAAATTGTATTTGAAATATTTAAAATTTTCGAGTTTTTATCTGATTATAGGGTAGTCATGGTAGTGTTGATATGGAAGAGGAATGCTTAATCACAACTTGTGAAGAAGGATCACCACTTCCAGACCACATTTCCTTAGAAGAAGGTGACTGTGATCCGTTACCATGGTTACAAGAACAGATAGTCAATGAAATAAACGATGAAATATCTGATGAGACCTATCAAGAAAAGTTATGGCATTGTAAAAAGTGTGAATTTTCTACAGGTGATAGTAAAGAACAAGAGAGACACCGAAAACGCCACTCTTACCTCGAACAAAAACTCAGAATGTCTAAACTATGTAAACATAAAAAATACCCGTGTGATGACTGTGGAAATGAATATAAAACTGAATGTGGTTTGATTCAACATAAAAAATTAGCACATTCGGATAAGCCTATATTGAGATGTGTACTTAGAGGATGTAAATCACGTTTCGTGGAAGAATCTGCTTTACAAAAACATTTGTTATGGCACAAATCACAAGGTGTCCTGAAATGTAGGAAATGTGCACAGGTATTTGTACTAAAGGGTTCACTGAAAATACACGAGGATTATTGTGTCAAAAGATTAATGTTTCGATGTGACATTTGTAATAAAATGTATAAAGCCAAAGAAACTCTTTCCAAACATATTAAAAAAGTTCATTTTCAGGAGGTTAAAGGATTCAATTACAGGGAATCTGAAGTTGATCAGAATAAAGAAGCAAATTTACCAGTCAAGAAGACAAGTTTAGAAATCACGATGGAAGAGTTTAATACTGATAATGTTGAGGAATTTGTTGAACGAGTGAATGCAATTTTACTTACTCAAGAGAATGAGAAAAAAATATGGCAGACACAAGACGTTTACAGATGTAAAAAATGTGAGTTCTCAACAAAAGATAAGACACAGTATATTAAACATGGAAAACACCATGCTTACCTTATTAGCAAGCAAAAGACTGCAGAGCTCCAATCACATATTTTTGGTGTTGGTAATGTTACTTATGCTGACATGGATAATGGTGATGATGGTGATATTGATGGTATTGATAAAACGTTAAATCAGGCTATTAATAAGAAAAGAAATTCAAAGGTTTATAAATGTGAGAAATGTAATTTTTCAACGAAAGATTATAAGGATTATGAAAAACATACACGCCTCCATCATTCTTTAGAACGGAAGGAAACACAGATACATATTTGTAGATATTGTGGGTTGCACTACAGACACATACAAGGACTGAAAAGACATGAGCTTACTACCCATTCGGAAAAGTTTTATAAATGTAAGGTTAAATCCTGCATTGGCGTATTTAAGTATAAACAGCAATTAGAAAAACACATATTGAATCATAGAAAAAGAGGTCTTTTGACATGCAAGAAATGTAACAAGAAATTTCTTTTTAAATCTCAGCTAACCTATCATGAAGATAAATGCATAAGGAATATGACAGCAAATAAAAAAACGCAGTGTCACTTATGTGGAAAACAGTTTTGGAGAAAAAATGAATTGGTAGTGCACATGAGAAAACATAATGATGGACTGTTGGATTGCTTTTGTGGAAAAACATTTGACAGTATTAAAAATCTTAATCAGCATAAAAAATGTCATAATGGTCCTATGCTTAAACATGTTAAATCTCATTGTGAAAAAGAGGTTTCCGAGGAGAGTGCAGATAGTACAGATTCAGATGAAATGGAAGATAGCACATATTAAAGTTGAATTATGCAAAGTATAATTTGAAAAGTTATGAAGCAATAAAAAAAGTATCTGAATAATGGAAATAAAGAGTGTGTTATACATTTTATAGAACATGCTTATATTGCAGATTTTCATAATTTAACATCGATTCAGGAAGAAGTGTCATCAAATGGTGATATTAAAGGGAAAATTCGCGATTTTTTACTTATGGTTTAAATATGTTCATTATGACATAATATATATATTCACAAAGTTTTATCGCTATATGTGCAGTAATAAAGGAGAAATTCAATAATTAATGAAAAAATATAAACAACTTCCTGTAGGTTGTGACGTTTTCTCCTGGTTTTTGCATGCCGGGATTTAAAATACAATCATTAAAAGTCTTGGTTTTTAATCATATTTTAACGTAATCGTAAGCGCGCCGATGACTTATGCTTTATCTAATAACCAGCTGCTAATAAGAAGATAAAACGCACAGACGTGCAATTGTACACATTCATGAGATCAATTTTCTATGTTAAACGTATATATTCGAATTATTTTTTTAGACAACACTAAAAGTTATAAATTTATTGTTAATTAATGCATTTTCGGACTGATAAGGTGAACAAATTAAAGTACAATAATCTGTAAAGTCAATATGTTGGTGTACTCTTATTGACCTTTTACTGTCTCTGCTATGACTAGGTTTCTACGATGTGTGTATTCACGGTTCTGTGGCAATACTCGCAGATGGCTTGTTGAAAGGTAAATTGTTATTTGCACTTCGGTATTTAACCACGCCTCTAGGGCACACCTTGCCAGGTGTGACTGTCTATTCGGATCAGTGGATTATAAAACAAGGGAGCATATAATACACACATTTAAAATACATATTCAAGTTGGTGACAAACGAAAATAGATCGCCGTGGAATTATCTAATTACATTTGGTGCTATTATTTATTTGAATTCAAATAAATTAATTTACTAAGGAATAAAAAAAATCGGTAAAAGACGGGAAACTTAATTCATGTGTCAGAATGAAATGATATACACCTCTTGTCCTTGATTTATATCTCATAAAAAAGGGGAACTTAGAAATTAGAAATAGCTTTACCAAATGCATTTTGATTGTCTTTATTGGGCAAAAAAGTGTACGGGAACACTCACATTTAGACTTTTGAAACCCATGTATTAATTAATATCTGAAACTATCTGAAGATAACTCTACCGAAGCGGAATATAATATGTACGAATAAAGAAAAAAATACTTTTTTTTTTTTTTTTTTTTTTTTTTTTTAATCTTTGCACATTTATGATTACTTATTGTTATCTATTGTTCATTTAATTACTTAATTAGTACCTAAAAATTGTATATGTATAGATAAAATATATATGTCTGCTTTTAAAAAATTCTTTCATGTTCAAATTTAGTTGAATTATACAATATACTTTTACTATTGTTCACTGTTGAAGGCCATACCGTGACTTGTATAGCTGCTTAAGTCCACTTCATTTGGGTACGTGTCTCCCAAGAAAACAAACCACAAGTTCTTATTTAATCAAATGACTTATCTTTTTGCGAAAGTTTGGTATACAAAAGTACAAAGTTATAAATGGGTGTCTTGCAATATCGAAGTGATAATCTATTTGTCAGATCTCTTATATCTTTTGACGAAATCAAACCATCATGGTATATTCTGCATTTGTATAGACCGAAGTGTACTAAATGATATTCATATTATATATGTTAAATGAATGAACAAATGTTATATTTCCTATTTTACAAATTCGGAATTTGTTACAGATATATTTTGAAATTCCGAATTTGTAAAATAGGAATTTCAAAATATATCTATAACAAGATAGGAAATATAACACAAATATTAAACCTGTCTTTTTATTGTTTTCCGCCCATGTCTGCTCAACGAATTTAATGTCATCTTTCCCTAATTTTGAATGTAATGATAAGTCTGTTCAACTGGCAAGACTACCCCTAAAGCGGACAAGCAGTTTATTCTTTAAATTGCTGTCAATGAATGTCAAGAAAGAAAATAAATCCCGAAATTGATTTAAAACTTTAATACTCAATAGTTTTCACAGAAAATATTCACATCCCTTGGGGATTATTAGTGTACGTCCAGTCCAGTTGCATATATATTACATGAATGTCGGAACAATTGTGATGATGACGAGTTTCTTCCTTTATTCGAGAACAATCTAATTGAAATATAAATCTGTGATTTTACTCTGTTCATAACTTCGATGAACTAAAGCAAGTTATATATCGACCTGTATTTAAATCAAATTGGTTCTCTTCTTCTTCTTCTTTTTGGTATACAATAGTCTATCGATTTCGTTGATTACATACTGTTGGCATACGTGGACTAGTTAGTCTATTTACAAAACCTTTACCCCAATTTACACAAAATGTATGTTTCTTTCTTATGTTCAATGTATACATGTATATATTTTAATTTGCGCTATAGTTCCGTAACTTTCTACCCAGGCCTATAAACGAATCGTCGACAAGTGCGTACATTTTTTAAATCAATATTTCTGGTATGTTCCAGTCTGTCCTTTGCTATTGACAACGAGTATATATTACATTTTCCCAAATTAACCCTTGGAAAAAATATGTAAATAGATTTTTATTTCTTCAAATATTTTTTTTGGGGTATTATTTATATTTTTATAAATAATATTCTATACACTAGAAATTTTATTTATAAACAAGCGTATGAGTTAAGTAATGACTAGTATATTATATCACTTTCGGACACGCAAGACAGAGATGTATATTATACACCTGATATTTCAAAATTGAAAGTTATAAGTTATCGGCCGTGTACACTGATCAATACCTACAGAAGTGAAACGATGCATGAACTTGCAAGCCCGACAGGAAATCGCTTGAATACCTGGACGTGTCACCTCACACCCCTCACAATACCTTTGGGAGTAATACCTTTATTCATGCTGGTGATCAGATGAGGGAAGATCCGAATTTATTTGTATAAAGTTTATTACTTTAAAGAATTATGAACGAATTAGATTTTCGAAAACAATTTTCACGGAACACTTATTTAAGATTTGAACTTTGACTTTTTAACTAATTCCAATATTAACAGTTTAAAAATAACAGATTATGGTTATTTGAACATTTTCCGTATCAAGTTAGTTAGTCAGATAAAACAACCGTACGATTGACAAGATATCGACACGCAATTACGACTACATCGGTTACTGTAGTTTTGGTCCTTTGTGGTTTATAGACATATCGTTATTTTTAATCATAGAAGATGACAAAATGGCGGTACGCAGAGAATTGATACTCAAAATTTAAAATCGATGGTGATCTCTTATCTAGCGGAATAAAACTTTAATATCTATAAATTTGAGAATTTTTATACAGAATGAACATAATATCAATTTTTGATTTTTTTGTGAAGTTTCCCTTTAAAGGTAGAAAAACAACATAAAATAAGTTAGATGTCATTTAGGAATTTTGACATGCCGTTTGGTGATTAAGGGGGTGAAGTAATATTGAACAGTAAAGAAAATTAAAGTGAAATGCTTAACATCAGCATTGTATGAATTATTCTCTGATATACTGTAAATTCAGAAATTATTGCGATGTTTTTATTATTGCGAAAAATGCGAAAGGGTTGTTTGTAATTGCATTAATGTAAACTCGCAATTTGAAACTTGTTATTTGAACTAAAAACAATTTTTTTCTAAATATTTTAATTTTTAGTTGTCACTTGGGAATTCTTGAAACTTTGCGCAGTAACTTAATACATAGCCTTGATAACTAATTTTCCAATTAAATTAATATTTTTTTTTTCAACCATGGTAAATCAATGAGACAAGGCTTTTAAGGGATAAACTTAGCTGTAATAACAAGGCTTAGTTATTACAGGCATGTAACTTATTATATGAGACACTTGGGAATTACTTGGAAGCTTGCGCAGAACCTCATTACATGCACTGATCATTATATTTCTTACAATAAATTAAAATGCATTGTGATTAAGCATGCTATATGTCTGAGCAAAGGCTTAAAGTGATGTAGAGAAGCTGCAATAACACCCTTTAGTTATCACAGGCATATTTTTATACGAGTTTACAACTTTGAATTACCTCCCTTACAATGCTTTTAAATTATGTTATAAAAAATGTTGTATTGTCTTGAGGTGATTAGGTATCAATTCATTTTTAGAAGTTACTATTTTGATAATTTTAAAATTGCTGATTGAGGTCAATTATTTTAGCTATGATTATGTATGTCATTTTCTATTTTAAGACTTTTATGATGTATTTAAATGGGTTATTATGGTTGCAAACTTCATTGGAAATTTGAATTGAGATTATGACCATGTCTTGAGGGAAAGAATTTTTTTTGAAAGAGGGGGGAGGTTAAATAAAAATTTGGGGTAATAAAAAAATTGGTGGTGGGGGTGGGGGGAACATTTTTTTCTCCTCAAGATTTCAGAAATCAAAAAGAAAATTTCTTCAAATATTTTTCTTTTTGAAAAAAAGGGTGGGGGTGAAAAAAAAATTGAAAAAGAAGGGGTTGAAAATTTATCTTAATTTTTGGAGGGGGAGGGGAGCGGGTCCAATTCGCAACAGCATAGTGTATTGCACAAAAGCAATAAATTGAATATAAATTCAAATCATATAGCCAATTCTAAGTTCTTTGACTACAGTTTGTCTGTGTCAGAAACCTATTATGTGTCAAATATTGAATTACAATCCAAATTCAGACCTGTATCAAACGCGAATAGTGTGTCCATTTTTGCCTCAATAGTTCATGGTTGGACCTCGACGGTCGTATTCGGCTGCGCTCGGCGAAGCAATTTATTTTACTTTCTTGAAAGTTTTTCAAGCTGGCACGCTAAATGTGAAGCGCACCTCACTGACCTGTCATTAACTGACTTTATTGAAATTAGACAACAAAACCTTCCATTTAAGTCCAATCTAAGGAACTCAATACTGCAACAAATAGTGGATTACACCTCAATGAAACAACAACCAAACCACACAAATATCTAAACATCTATTCAAAGGCCAGCGTACTGTCTTCAAAACTTGACCGATGTCTATACCATCTCAAACACAAGTTGTGAAGAAGTCGAGAATATCTATGTGATTATATTTATTATGAACAATCTACAATCTACCGAGTTCTCCACCCCCAAAAAATGTTACGATATATAACATAAGTATATACATCTGTACATGGAGAAGATACTTTCAAGTACAATCAACTACCACAAGTCGAAGATAATCTGACAACACCATGGCAAAAAAAAGAAAAATATACGAAAAGACAAACAATAGACAAATTAACTTGATACCGAAAACCAAAGATTTAACAACAAGGACCCGACAAACAAACTCGGATTTAATTATCTGAGCTTTCTCCATTAGTGACACCCTTTGTATTTCGAATGACAAATTCACTTTCGGCAATATGTCGCATTCCGCAACAGACAAGAAAAAGTATTCTAGATAGGATTGTGTCTCCATATTGAACATATACTATAGTACTCGTACCAAGACAGTCTTATCGTAGACTATGTTTATCAATGCCGCCTTCCTTCTCATTTCCCACAGGTTAAGATTATCGGCACATAGAAATTGCTTCAACGAAAACGCCACTCATAAATTTAAAGATGTTCCATTCTCCGAGCGCCTGTGATTTAGTCGATGATTTTTCAAAGCCAAATTAAAATTCTAATGAAAAGTGTTTCAACGCACAATCGGGACACGTTAACGACATTAAATTCTTACGTAATATACATGATATAGGTCTTTTAGTATAATGGTAGTAAAAGGTACAGTACATAGAAAAATCAATAAAATGTTTGATCACTATGCACTTAGAGCATGTAACCTTGGTCTATATAGTTTTCCACTAAAACTGTTATCAGCATATTCCATGAAGTACGATATTAAACAAATAAATATTGACATTCGATTTTGTTATTTAGCAATTCATTCTCCTCAAAATCTCTTTTTTGTTTTATTCAATTTATTTTTAACCAAAGGTTAAAAAAGAGTTCAGCCGTTAAAGTATGGTTACCATTGGTCTAGCAATTTCATTTTGACCATCATGTTATCATACACCATGAAATTGATATCCTACGCAACGAAATATCCCAAGCGTATGGTATAACGTTTTGACCCGTCAGTCCTGTTATTATCATCGCCACTTCTCTCAAACACACAACAGAATTTCAGGGAACTTTGTAGATAACAAGTACATACTATGTAGATGTACATATCGACAGGAAATTATGATTCAATATTTTAGAGTTATATAAAAATAGGGAGATGTGGTATGATTGCCAATGAGACAACTATCCACCAAAGTTCAAATGAAGTTGATGTAAGCAATAATAGGCAACCGTACGGCCTTATATAGTATAATGGGGCTATAAAAGACACCGACATGAAAAATATGAACAATTCAATTGAGAAAGCTTACGGCCTAATTTATAACAGAACAATTTACGATAAACACATGACCGACATGAACCAGCGACAACCACTGAACTACAGGCTCCTGACTTTGGACAGGCACATACAGAATGTGGCGGAGTTAAACATGTTTGTGAGCGCTCAACCCTCACCAAACCTGGGACATTGGTGAAGCACCACAACATAAAAAAACAACTATAACAATCAGTTGAAAAAGGCTTAACTCATCAGATCGATACAAAGCAGAAAACCAGCAAACAAAAACACAGACCGGACGTGGCAAGGTATTTATCCATCCCTCATCCCTTACAACAAAATTGACTTAAGTACAGATCTGAGAGTACTCGCAGCTACTGACAGCTAGTTCACAGTTAAAAACAACCTCTTAAAATATCATGTATCTAAGACTAGAATATCAATCAGTACAAATCTAACATCCAATGGATTTAGTATAAAGACGTAATTAACAGTCAGATTAAAACATGACCTTGTGCAATGTTAGAATATAGGTATCGACAGATTGTAGTACCGTAAAGAACATAGTATGCTTAAATAACAATAATATTTAGTGTGGATTTAATTTACTGATAACAAAATCAATATGTATACCAATAAAATCATATTCAAAGTTTTAATTACAGAAAATTTTCACTCAATGTTTTGGCTTTACTGTTATTCACGAAACTTGTATGCACCTTTGAGCTTAGAATTTTGGCCTTAGCATACTACTGCAACAGTTGTCATCACAACTCCTCTGAAAAAATGTGAAAACACACCAAATAATTTCATGAAACTTTGTAGATAATAGGACATACTACTGGCGCATATCAACAGTAAATTATGATTCAATTGTTTTAAGGAGATATGCCAATTTGAACTTAGAATTTTGACCTTACTAGGTCAATGATATTTGGTATGCAGTTGTACAGAATTAGCATTGGGAAATCTCATTTCCATGGAGATTAATTGGCCCTGCCCCCTTAGTCATGGTCATGACCTTAATATATTACCGCAACAGCTTGTCAGCTTAACTTCTGTGAAACCACACAACAGAATTTTACGAAACTTTGTAGTTAGCTGGGACTATTGTACTAACGGGACTGGAAACTGATCGATCTGTTGAGTTTTCATTGCTCCGATAGCGGATTATTGATTTTATGTTTTGATTGACAGCTTATCGTGTCACGTAGTAAATTAGCATTCGGTACATGTTAACAATAGATTTCGGCAAACAAGTCAGCATATAAAGAAAAACAGTTAAAATTGGTGCATTTGAAATAAAGAATAGTTATTGAATCAATTAGTTTAAATGCAAAAAATAGATATTTTTTACGAAAAATATTAATAAGTAGTCAATATATTAGTGTTGAAAATAAACCAGATATAGTCGAAATGCCGGCACTTTACTTGACCACTAAGAAAACAACGTGTCAAAGGTTAACAGATCATAAATAATCCGGATGAAAACAATAAATGTGCAATAAAAACAATGTTGACAATTTCAATTCCTAATTAATTCATATAACAAAAGTTACCCTGGTCTCGTGAAAATATAGCCACATTGTTTTGAACTTTTGTAAACTTCGTGTTGAAACCAAAATTTCAATATTGTGTTAAACATACACAATTAAACGTGCTGTCTTTGTTTAATATATGTTTACGCGTGCACTATTATTATTGTATTATAATTGTATACTAATTTCTCTATAACATCATGTTTATGAGAATAAAATATTCGTATATATTTGTTGTAGAAAGATAGAATTTGCTTTAAAATATAACAATGCATAACTTAATTTAACGTTTCAGTTGTAAATTTAAAAAATGTTGCAAATAAAATCCCTCACCCGGAGGCTGGCTTCACCTGGCCCCTAAACAAAAATGTCTACTTGTTTAGTGAAAATGGACGTCAGACTTCACATATAGATGAACTAAAACTAAAAAAAACATAGAAGACTTACCAGAGGCTCCTGACCTGGGACAGGCGCAAAAAATGCGGCGGGGTTAAACATATTTTGTGAGATCTCAACCCTCCCCTATATATACCTCTAGCCAATGTAGAATAAACAAACACACAGCAATACACACAACAAAACTCAGTTTAAAATAAATCTGAGTCCGATGTCAGAATAGGTAACAAAAGAAACTAAGACAAATGACAATGATACATAAATTAACAAAGGACTACTAGCAGTTACTGAAATGGCAGCTCCAGACCTCAATTAAACTGATTAAAAGATTATGTCTTCATCTTATGAAAATCAAGCGCAATCCCCCCCCCCCCCCCCCCCCCCGTTAGGGGTTTAGTATCATACCATCACAAAACCTGTCAGGTTTATAAGTACATGTATTCGGGTAACCTTTAAACAAATTAACTTTCCAAGAAAATCATGCACTGAAGCTAACTATGGTTTTCTCTGAACTCTTTTTTAAATCTTAACTACATAAATATTCGTACCATATATGTAATTTAATCTTTTAGTTTAGTCATGTGACCATTGTTTAATGTATAAAAGGAGATTGTGCTTTTAATTTAATCGCCTCATTCCAAAGTATGCGCACGTACTTCATCTATAGTAAATCTTAGGTAAGCCAATTTAGTATTTTCTTTCTTATTTCAATACCATTTCAGAAACATGACCATTTGCAGAAACATGGTATATGAAAGGTAGAAAATAATTATTCTCATATTATTTTCTTATTTGGTAGTCATTATTTTTTTACATTAATTAAAAGAAAAAAATTAATTCTAAAGTTTTAAATTAAAATTTTAAACACGTGCACGCAATTTTCTTCTTTTTATTTTCGATTTAATGAGCACTTAGACTGAACGGTTTGGAGTCTGATTTAAAAAAACAATATATTTACAATCACAATGTTACATGTCAGATGAATATGAATTTTGCTTTGAACTAAACTGACAGACTGAACCGGATTTTCAACGGACAAAGTATGCCCCTTAGCAGAGAAATGTTCCGATATGAGTATATCCGGACCGTTGATTACAAGTTTGTGCCAGTACACTTTTGTTTTATGATCCCGTTATTTTAATGAAACTTTGTTTTAACATTATTATCAAAAGTCTCTTTTTAAGAACTTATTAATGTATAGTGCTTTATTTGTTGTTTTAGGATGACTGATTTCTGACGAATATATTTTATAATGCAAACAAAAAACTGTGTTTTAAAGTTATTATTAAAAGTCTCTTTTGAACAAATTGATTATTTATACTTTTTATCTATATTATTGGCGCAAATGAAATGTTTCTTTTTTCGGCACAAATAAAATACCTTTTGGCGCAAAAGCAAAGCCCCGGATAACAGTGAACAGGAAAGGCATGTCACTCTTGTACCCAGATACATTATTCTAACTGTAGGCCGATATGTCTTTGCTCTTAATGTCGCGTTTTCATCGGGAAAGCAGCTTTGGTTTCACCTGATCGCAATGATAATTACTTTTTAATAGTTATGGTTAGACCAAATATCTACAAAATTGACAGAGCTGCATATCATTTCGCTTTTATGCTTGTGATTTTCTTAGAGCAATTTCCTAATGCATGTAGTTTAAAGGTTCGGTTGGCTTGCTTGCTTTGTTTGTATAAATGTTTGTTCAAGCATTGTTATTAAGATTGACATCTGCAATCATTAGATAGCTTGTATAATGTTATTGGATGTTAAGTATGATGCAGAGTATAATGTATTTATACAAACTTTTTCTTTTTCCAAACAACCTTTTCCTCTTTTTTCGTCGCTTGAATTTAAAGTATACTTGAACAATTTCATGATCAACTTTTGGTATGAAATATGTTTTATTTCTTTGTTTAATGAATATTTCTATTATCAGCCTTAAACCTGCCTATTTGGGAACAAGTCCCCGAAATTTTGTAACATG